>NW_006285115.1:65403-67883 GCF_000327345.1 Myotis davidii | reverse complement strand
TGTGGCCTTCTTTTGGAAGTTCTGGGTCTCTCTGACCCAGCTGCAGTTTGTTAGGTAATTTTCAGATTGCAAAGGGCCAGGCCTTTCATATGCAAAAGCTTCTGTGCACAGCTTGGGTGGGACAGGGTCTCAGAGAATCAACAGGGCAAAGTAAACAGCTATAGCAGATCCTCAGTCCTACCCTAATAGGCCTCGCGTCTCAGTGTCCCAGTAATCACTGCAAACACCTCTGAGAGAAAGCTGCCCTCGAATTCTGACCAATGCCAGACAGTCCAGTTTCTCCCCATATGAGTCTGGGTCCCCACAGACTCGCCTGGAACTGGAGTTCAGAGCAGTCGGGAGCTTGAGACTCCCTCCTGATTGAAAAAGACAACCGCGTCCTCAGTTGTCAGCCCTTTCCACATGAACTCCGTACCTCTGCACTTGACTTCAGCACCTCCTCTAAGTCTCAGTGTGCTTTTCTCTTTCCTTCTAGTTGTAGAATTTCCACTCAACCAGCCTTCCTGTGGTTCTGGATGATGTCCGTTTTGTCTTTTAGTTGTATTTTTGAACCATATTATTTTAGAAATACTATTTTTCACTCATATTCTCCACTTAATTGGAAAATAAATAATTACGTTCTTACTAAAACCTATTTGTTGGTAAATTCACTGATATATATATTAAGGACTAATTAAGTTTTTGGCACTGTAAGGCAATTAATAAGTTTACATTTCTTCTAAGCATGAAAGAGGAAATATGGAAGAAGAAATGTGAATCCTACCAACTTTCACAAATCTATGACCCAGGACTTGGGGGTGGGGGGGGGGGGGGGAAGGGAATAGAATAAAATTTATGAAACTAATTTATGAGGAGTACTAACTTTAATAATATAAAACTTCTGCCCATGATTTACATTATTTTAATCAGCCAATGTCATGAATATTCTAGCCATCATTAGAAAGAGCACAGCTTGCCCTAAAATGTTTGGCTCAGGGGATAGAGCATTGGCCCATGGATTGAAGGGTCTTATGTTTGATTCTGGTCAAGAGCATGTACCTTGGTTGCAGGGTCAATCCCCAGTAGGGGCCATGCAGGAGGCAGCTGATAGATGTTTCTCTCTCATAAATGTTCCTAATTCTCTATCCCTCTCCCTTTCTATCTGTAAAATCAATAAAATATAGTTTAAAAAAAGAAAGAACACAGGCTTTGGAATCGAATAAACCTGGACTGAAATCCTGACTCTTTCATTTTTTAGCTCTGTGACTTAATCTCTCTGAGCCTTAGTTTCTTCATCTATAAAACAGGAATCCTATATAATAAAAGCCTAATATGCTAAGTGTCCAGTCATCCGGTCAGCCACTCAACAAATCAAAGCGTAATATGCTAATTATACGCTAAGGCTGTTCAACTGCTCGCTATGATGTGCACTGACCACCAGGGGGCAGATGCTCTGACTGGTAAGTTAGCTTGCTGCTGGGGTCTGGCCAATTGGGCCTGAGCAAGATGGGTCAGACACACCCTGTAGCCCTCCCATGGTCCCTCCCAGGCTGGCCAACCTCCCACGTCCCTCCCCGCCCTCCCTGGCCCCGATCGTGCACTGGTGGGGTCCCACAGCCTGGCCTGTGCCCTCTTGCAATCCGGGCTGAGGGACTTCCCCCCGCCCCTCCGCTCCGACCCCCAATGCACAAATTTCATGCACCGGGCCTCTAGTATAAGAATAAGAATGTCTCATTGGAGTTTCTATTAGAAATAAAGTAATTCAGACACTGTACCTAGCAACTGAAACATAGTAGGTATTGCAATTGCTATTGTTTTTATTACTTTGGAGTATGTAAATACATGGAGTATTTATACATTTACAAATCCATGGCTTACAAAATAATAGATTAAAAGGCTAAAAGATATATCCACAGCACTTGAATGATGACCCGCTCCAACCTTGATATTTCTTAAATTCTTAACTAGTAATCCACTATCAAGAAGAAGCTCATGAGTTAGGACTGAGAAAAGTGTTCCAAACACATGTTCTAGAATATTCCATGTGTGAAATATCTGGGGATTTTATCACGATAAACTACAAAGCATATTTAATCTGGTATAAACAGCACAGTTTATGTAATGTGAATTATAGATACATGGTACAGGCTACCATTCCTAATGTTTAGGCCATAAACTGTAATGCAAATGTAACAATGTGATTCATATGTACATTTCATGGTACTGTAAAAATCCTGCCCAGTATCTGGTTTAGATTTAAAGCAGTACTTTGAGGAGCCAGAAGATGGCACTAATTTCTAAGAATTATGCATCTAAAAAGAAGGTGCTACTTTGAATTCTGATCATTTCCCATTTCCTTGGTGGATGAGAATAATGATGCTCTACATTTTCATATTTTAATGTAAAATTCTGTTTGTTCTTGACTTTCTCTGACAGATGAAGAAGTGAGAATGGTAGGAACTATATATCTACATAGAACGTTTGAATGATTGTATCAGCAG
>NW_006285115.1:62568-65388 GCF_000327345.1 Myotis davidii | reverse complement strand
CAGGAATTGGCACTCAATCAGTGATATTTATTTCATGTTTTTACCTGTGGCTGAAATAACTATTGTATACTCATTTGAATAGAGAACTTGATTGTGTTGAGTATCATCCTGGTTCAGAAATGATAAGTAAGTGTATGTTTTCTGTACAAGCCACCATCACCTATTACTCTTAGTAACATCTCAGAAGAGACTCATTTCTGTTTCTTTAAATGAACATCATACGTGTCGGTTACCACTGTTTTATGTGTAAATGATAATGCTGAACAGGGTGGAAGCATACGCCACACGGAACTTGTTCAGCAACAGAGATAGAAACAACAATGATTGTGTACATGGTTTTTATAACCTAATTGCATTTGTGCAGGATATGGAGCTAAATCTATTGCTATCTTACTAAGACGTTAAGAACTAAGAGAGAGGAAAGTTGTTTATACTCAAATCTACAAAAGAAATCTAGAGAGGCAAGCAGTGGTCTTGTATTTTTGCAGATTTATCCATCTGCCTAAGGGTAACGGCATTTTCCTGACGAAGTGAAATGTGTATTTTGAGGTACTATGTGCTGCTGAACACCATGCTTGCAAAACTGGCATACCAGAGTCTTCCAAATCAGCAGTTTCCAGGGGGAAAATCCATCCACCATCTGCTTGCTTCATTAAAATACCGAACAGAGGAGGAAGAACTGAAGTGCATTTTCACTAGCTCAGCGCTCCCTGGCGTCCACTCTCTGGCGGTTACACACAACAGCCATGCAGAAAACAGAATCCAAGTGGAAATCAACCACAGTTTTTGTCTTTTGTATTTGTATAAAAATAGAGCAATGGTTTATTTTTTAAAATAGATTTATATAAAACTATGTATTCTGAAAACACTATATATTTTCAAGAATTCCTCAACGAACTTAGAAACTTTTTTGAAGTCCATATTGTAAAATGTTAAACAAGATTGTAAAGAATCCTACAGATGTTTTGTCATGTAAAAGCCACAAGTTTTTGTCAAAAACTATTAATTTCCCTAAGAAACATACTTAGTGCTTTTAGCTTATAAGTTGCAAAGCTATTATTATCAAATATTGAAGAGGAAACAATGTTTAGAAGCTAAAACTGATGAAATTTTAATTATATTTATATAACTTAATTATGAAGAACAACCGATTTGTCAAGTTGGGGGTCTCCATCTTGATTTTCAGTATCAGCATGTAATATGTCTGAATTTTTGCCCACACAAGAAGATTTAAGATTCTACTATCTTTGCAAAAATCCAGAAATATATTATTATTTAGAAGAAAATGACTAGCAAATGCAGCAACAACAAAAAATCGGACAAGCAATGGTTGCTATTGGAAATGGTACAGAAATTCTATTTTCCAACTTCATTCAGTAGCTTCAATTTTCCCCTTAGTCATATATGTACCAAATAGTTGCAGATATTAGAAAAAGAATAACAGCAGAAAAATAACAACTATATTTGTCACTATCTTTCAACACCATGTTAAGCCCTTTAT
This sequence comes from Myotis davidii, assembly GCF_000327345.1. NCBI lineage: Eukaryota > Metazoa > Chordata > Mammalia > Chiroptera > Vespertilionidae > Myotis > Myotis davidii. Next base: position 63,887 of record NW_006285115.1, on the reverse strand, counting down.
ATTTATCCATCCAACCACTTGAGGGATATATATTCCATACCCACTTGAGCTAAGCACTGTTGTTTGTTCTGGTTCATGAATGCAAGCTATCTGCCCTGATGGAACCTGCAATCTAATTAGAAAGAGAGAAACTATAAATAACATATAATGTAATTAGGCTGCAGTAAGCAAAACAGGTTAAGGAACTAGAAAGTGATGGAGGTAAAAGGAGATGAATCCCTTGATAAGGTGGTCAGGGAAGACCCCTGTGAAGAGGGGACACTTGGGCAGACTCTTGAAGGAAATAAGGGAGCAGGTCATGTCTCACCTTTGGGGGAGAATAAATTTCAGGCATTCGAAACTTAAGGAGCAGAAGCCCTGAACTGGCAGTATGTTTGATTTGTTTGAGAAACACAAAGAAGTTAACATGTTTGGAATAGAATGAGCAAGAAGAAATGGGTATAAAATAACCTTGGAGACTAGGATCTTTAAGCTATACTAAGGGTTGTTTTTGTGTGTTTTTTTAAATTATTCCAAATTCAAGGGAAGCCACTGGGGAACTTTTAACATGAAATTTTAATATTTAAAAGCCTGTATTCCTGGAATAGGGAAAAGAGACTGTAAGGTACAAAAGTGGCAAAGGGGACCAGAGAAGAAGCAAATATAGTAGTCCCAGCTGGAGAGACTAGAACACTGAACATGGCGGCATTAACGGAGGTGGTGAGAAGTTAGTGGAATTTAGGATATATTTTGAAGATGAGATTCTTGGGATTTTCCAGTCAACTGTTTAAAGTGGGAGAGACAGAAAAACAATTTAAGGATGATGACTAATTTTTGCTCTGAACAAAGACAGGGAAGACTGGGGAAGAAATTTGGTTGAGAGACAAGGGAAGGGATTGGGTTTGGAAGAAGGCTTATAAATATATGAGAATAAAGAGTTCTGTCTTGTATATGCTCAGTTGCAGACTCCTATTGGACATACAAATATATCCACGTATCTAATAGATAGTTAAGTATATGAATCTGGAGCTCTGGAGGTCTGGAAGGGAGTCAAGGTTAAAGACTACTACTCTGGGCCTTCCTCCTATAGATGGTTTGTATGAGGAAGCAGAGCGTGATGGTAGATGGAGATAAGTGGAAGAGCTGTTTAAAGTAGGAAGAATACTAGGAGGGTGCAGTACTGCGGAAACCAGGTGAAGAAAGCATTTCAAGAGAAAGACATAGCCCAGCCAGTGTAGTTCAGCACGTGAGCATTGAGCCAGGAACCAAGAGGCCACCAGTTCAATTCCAGTCATGGCACATGCCAAGGTTGTGGGCTTGATCCCTTGTGGGGGGCATGT
>NW_006285115.1:61117-62368 GCF_000327345.1 Myotis davidii | reverse complement strand
GACCCAGAAAGAAAGACAGTGGTCACGGGTGACTTTGACATAAGAAGTCTCAGCAGAAAGGTAGATATTGAAATGAAATCAAGGGCGAAAGGGTGGCAATGAATTGAAAGAGTTGCCACAGATATTCTTTAGAATAAGAGTTACCGTAAGGACGAACAGAGAAACAGGGAGTAGCTAGTCAGAGGAATGTGGAGGTGGGGAAAGCCATTTAGCCCCTTGATATAAGTCAGAACTAAGGCTTTAGAGAAAAAACTTGCCTGCCGGACGACACACAGTTTTCTGAACAGGGCAATTCAGTAGAGGTAGAATGTGAGCTGCCTGTGTAATTTTGTTTTCTAGTAGCCACATTTTTTTTCAAATATATTTTATTGGTTTTAGAGAGAGGAAGGGAGAAGAGATGGAAACATCAATGATGGAAAGAATCATTGATCGGCTGCTTCCTGCACGCCTCCCACCGGGGATCAGGCCCAAAACCTCTCTAAAAAAAAAAAAAAAAAAATCAATGAAACATATTTGTTTTTTAAAAAGAGAGAAAGAGATAATCAACCCTGTCCATGGCTTCTGAGACATTGAAGAAGATGAAAACAGAGAAGCGACATTGAATTTAGAAAGACAGTGGTCACGGGTGACTTTGACATAAGAAGTCTCAGCAGAAAGGTCTAGGTCAGGCCTGGCCACAGTTCAGATGCTCCACGGCCACACGGGGCAGGTTGAAATGTCATCGAACAGCATAGCTTTAGACTAGGGAATGCCAAATGAGTGTCAGATCTGCAGAAAGGTAGATATTGAAATGAAATCAAGGGCGAAAGGGTGGCAATGAATTGAAAGAGTTGCCACAGATATTCTTTAGAATAAGAGTTACCGTAAGGACGAACAGAGAAACAGGGAGTAGCTAGTCAGAGGAATGTGGAGGTGGGGAAAGCCATTTAGCCCCTTGATATAAGTCAGAACTAAGGCTTTAGAGAAAAAACTTGCCTGCCGGACGACACACAGTTTTCTGAACAGGGCAATTCAGTAGAGGTAGAATGTGAGCTGCCTGTGTAATTTTGTTTTCTAGTAGCCACATTTTTTTTCAAATATATTTTATTGGTTTTAGAGAGAGGAAGGGAGAAGAGATGGAAACATCAATGATGGAAAGAATCATTGATCGGCTGCTTCCTGCACGCCTCCCACTGAGGATCAGGCCCAAAACCCAGGCACATGCCCTGACCCGGAATGGAACTGTGACCTCCTGGTTCATGGGCTGACGCT
>NW_006285115.1:51580-61088 GCF_000327345.1 Myotis davidii | reverse complement strand
GCCACATTTTTTAAGGTGAAAAGAAACAAGTGAACTTTATTTTAATAATATATTCTATTTAAGCCAATACTTAATGCATATGAAATATTATTAAGATGGTTCACATTCTTTTCTCCATACTAAACCTGTCTAGGTCAGGCCTGGCCACAGTTCAGATGCTCCATGGCCACATGGGGTAGGTTGAAATGTCATCAAACAGCATAGCTTTAGACTAGGGAATGCCAAACGAGTGTCAGATCCACTCCTGTGGGCATTGTTATCCTCGAGTTTCAACATACATTGTACCTCTTTTGACGAGTATAAAATTGTGTCATAAACTTAAGTGGGATAACACTGTTTATTCAGATAATTATCACACCATTACCTTTTATTTTTAACAAGTTACCCATAAATTGTCTTACATTTACAGTTCAGTAGAACCTTAACTCATGGTCCTATTTCTTCATATCATCAAAGTCCTCTTTTTCATGCTGACCAGAGCTTAGCCCTCCAGCTCTCTCTTCTGATCTGAGCTTCACATTTCATCACCCAAGTGATAGGTCTAAAAGGCCACTTTGGTCACTGCCCAACAACCCAAAGGGGGAGGAGAAAATATAAAGCCTTTCATGATTAGACTCTTGTCTGGCAATCTCGTTTCATTTGCTTGCTTTTTGTCCCTTACAGTTTGCAAACTCCATGCGTTTCCTGGGTAAACGACGTGCTGTTCTGGCCTCCCAGCTTGGAACGTGCTGTTCTTTCCGTCTGAAACGATTTTCCCTTTCATCCGTCGGGGGAAGTGCTGCTCAGCAGCCAAGCCTCAATTTTCAGGCCAGTTCTGTTGAATAAATTGGGCACACACTAGTTCCTTGAGGGTAGGGATCAAGGAACTACTATCTAGTTATCTGGGCTTTGTTATCTTTGTGTCACCAGCGTCTAGCACAGGGTCTGATGGTGAAATACATGTGATATAGTTGTTGACATAACCTAACTGTATGTACCTTTCAACTCCGTTGTAAATTACGAACAGGAAGAAATGTTTTAAGTCATTCCTCTATTTTATTATTATATTTCATTGAATTCTATTTTTACTGTTTTGGTTGCCGATGGTAAAACAGTGTCAGTGTTTTTAGTTTATTTCACTTGCAATACATTTCACTTCCCTGAACTACTGAGAGTGGAAGGCCTGATGGGAAGAGGCTCATTATTTCTGGAACACAAGCCACTAGATAAAAAAATAAATAAATGTGAAAGGCGATAGGTCTCCAAATCCCACATCAGATTTTGGTGAGTTTTCAGGGGGAAAAAATTATCTTAGGCCACACTTCCCAAAGAATAAAATGATCAGATTTTAATTAAATATTAAATATTAAAATGAAGTGTTCAACTTATTCCACACAATTACCCGATTTGAATAGTTATGTGAAACAAACAGAAATAAAAGCCTCTGATAACTCGCATCATCTTTCCCAGGATAGCACACTTATTTGCTATATAAACAGTTATAACCAGACATAACAAGCTCTTTTATTTTAAGTGTTGGGTACCAGAATGAGGCTATTTCTTAAAGCTTGTAAAAATTCTAGTTTTACAGCTTCCCAGGAGAGCCAGGCATCTCTTGAGAAGAAGTGAGCAATAAAGAGTAATCAAAACAATCTCTCCTTTCCTCTGGCGAACTCTGGAACCAATATAAATAGATCCTAGGAACATCCCTTACCCTGGGAACACCATTCATAACAGACGGGGGTGGGAGTCACAATCCTCCCTCCTGTTTCCTGCGGTCCTCTTGGCCTGGGGGGAAAAAAAGCCAGCCGGGACTATTTATGAAGGAAATAGCAATGAAGGAGAAAATTTGGGTACAAGATTAGACAGAATTAGGATGAAAAGTGAGGCTGGCTGGCTGATAGCGCCCCTCAATACAATTCTATTTTGTCCACACTGGCCCCTGAACTTCTGAGTTTTCTTTGTGTGTTTTTATTTATTTGTTTGTTTTGTTAATCCTCACCCTATCATATTTTTTCCGTTGATTTTTAGAGAGAGTGTGTGGGGGGAGGGGGTAAGAGGGAGAGGGAGAGAGAGAAACATTGATGAGAGACCCATCAATTGGGTACCTCTCATACATGCCTGGATCAGGACCCGGGATTGAACCTGCAACCCAGGTACATGCCATTGACCAGGAATCGACCCCGTGGCCCTTGGGTGTGTGGGCCGGTGCTCTAACCACTGAACACACCAGCCAGTGCTGAACAGTTTCCTTCCACTTCCTGTTTCTATGAATTCTCCTCACAGTTTCAGGCCTATTGGAACCCATGCTTTCGTGACCTAACAAGCATCTCAGCACAGTAGGGATGACCATTTCTTTTAGACAATGATTTCTCACTTCACGGAAAGTTCTCATCATTCACAATATGGTCATGGAAACTGATCCCATTCTCTCTTGATATTTTTGGCTTTCCTACCCCTGACCTAGGGCTTCCGCTACTGTGAAGGGGCAGGATTAGAAACACACAGTTTGTTCCAAGCTGTGAATTCCTCTCTTAGTCATAGTCAGTGTTTGGATGTCAAGTCTTGTTTACATAGCACCTGGGCAAACACTTTGTCTGCCAGTGATCTTTTCTGTTTCTAAAATGAATCTTCAAAATAGAAGGTTTTGCTCTTTTAAGCAAATTCTCCATTATGTAGACAGGGTTTGGGGGCGAGAGTATATACCCAGGATCCCAAAACACTGCACTTCCTTGGTTCCGGTTCTGAAATTCCCTGTTGAGTCACTTAGTGGCTCAATGCTGAGAGCGCCCGAGTGTAATGAATGTGATAGTGAACAGACCGTCTGGCCACATGCATCAGCAAACCCTCCTTTCACAAGTACACGCACAGGTTTATTTTAACACTTGGGTTTGGGTTTTCCACAGCTATTAATATCACTCAGCCAGGTTCGGTGGCATGGATGCCTTCGGATACACCTCATTCCTGGCTTGTTCGAGGATCCCAGAATTCAGCTTCGATTATGGATTCCACTCGAAGTTTCAGCTGGCAAACAACCGCTCGGCACTGCAAAACAACGTCATCTTCTTCACCGGGCAGAAGGGCCGTGGTAAGATTAATGGAACCCTCCAGGACTTGCTTAGCTCCTTTAAGAAAACTTTGGAGATTCTTCATGGACACTCTAATTGGCTGTGGATAAAGGAGACATTTGCTTAGATGCAGCCTCCTCCTGTTTTCTGCTCCGAGCGTGTTCCTTGTAGCCCCAGGCGTTCAGCAGTTCCCTGACCTTCTCTGCAACCTTGCTCACACCGGGGCTACCTGTTACAATCAAGGGCAAGGATTCCCGCAGGCACACAGGAGGGCGGAGAAGGTGACCCGGTCACATGAGAAGTGAGCTTATTGGCCTGTCCTTTCCTCTGATGGTGTCACATAGAAGGAGAGAAGGGAAAGCCTCTATAAGAACAGCCTTTGGCCGTGTGTTGGGAAATGGGAATTGTTGCCATCAAAGAAAGCTATTTCAAATGAAAGGGCTGGCGTGCCTCCATGGCTGAGGGTTGACCTTTGAATCAAGAGGTCACGGTTCAATTCCCAATCAGGGCACATGCCCAGGTTTCGGGCTTGATCCCCAGTGTGGGGCGTGCGTGAGGAGGCTGATCAATGATTCTCTCTCATTATTGATGCTTCTACCTCTGTCTCCCTCTCTCTTCCTCTCTGAAATCAATGAAAATACATATTTTTTTAAATGAAGAAAGTTTTCGGCCTGTACCAAAGTACACCCGTGCCCTAGAAGTGGTGGGAAATCACCTCATAAGTTAAATTTGTCTGTCCTAAGTAGAAACCAGGTATGCACCTGTGAGGGTCAGGGAACAGCACACACGTTTTACTCCCAAGTAAACAACCAACTAGTTAGGCAATTAATCACTTACCTCCTCTGAGCTCAGTGTCCTCATCTGTGAAATGAACACATTGCCCTGGAGAGAGACCTTGCTGCCAACCACGGGCAGTTCTATGGTGCTGGGGCCAATAGCATTCTGTTCTTTCCAGCTCCCTCAGCGACTCTCCTCACACTGCACATTGGTTTCCATAGTAACACCCTCAGGAAAGGAGCCTGCCCCTGGGGAAGTATAATGGTTCAGCCCCTACCTCCTCCACTGGATGGGGGCACTTGATCATGGGAGGTGCTATTCATTCTGTCTCCAAAATCTGTTCCTAACTGGTCTTCCAATGGCCTTTCCTGCCTGCAATCCATTCTCCAAGTTGCGGCAAGAATTACCTTGTTAAAAGGCGTCTCATCATATGTGAACCCTACTTAAAACCCTCCTGACTTTCCATTGTGCTCAGAATGAGATCCAAACCTTCCTACCACGTTCTCGAAGGGCCTCGTCTCCACTCTAACTCCACCAGGCCACACCCACCATCTCCGCGCCCCTCCCCACAGATCTTTCCCAGGGCCTTAGTCACCTCGGGGACTTAGCACGCGCTCCTCCCTCTGCCTGGATAGGAAATGGCCATCAGAGTGGTCGCGAGAGCAGACTCTGGGGCCTGGCAGTGTAGGCTTAAATCCAGTTTCCACCACTTACAACTGATGTGTTGTCACTTAATGTCTCTGTGCCCCGGTTTCCTCACCTGTCACTTGCGCATAATAATGGTACATTCCCGGGTAGAGTTGTGAGGATTAACATAGTACATGCAAAGCACTTAAAATAGCCTGGAACTCCATGAACACAGTAGCCTGTATTTTCTTCAGGAGGCTTTCCCAGCCACCTTCACGAAAGTAGGTGTGATCCCACCTCACCCTAGTTATTCTCTACCTCACCTTCCTATTTATTTCCTGCAAGCCCTTGCCTCAAGGTATAATTCCTTTACCCATTTTAGGTAGTTGTTTCTTGTCTGTCACCACCAGAGAGTGGGAGCTCTGTGTGGACACAGACCAAGTTGTCCCCATTTGACTTTATATGCACACTTAGCACACTGCCTGACGCATAATCAGTACTGAATGAACGGATAAGAGAACCAAATAAGTACAGATAACTGTAAAAAGAATTTTCTCATAGAACAGATAGTTGTATGATATGTAAATAGGCAGCACGGTTGTACACAGGTACGTACTTACAAAGCAGCCTTTATTAGGGGCTCCAGGTCAGGTGCCATCCTCTCCATCAGGATGTCCCGAAGGCTACCTGCCCCACCTCCTCTGGTCAATGCCCCTTCTTCTGAGTCCTGATAGCCTGCCCTGCCCTTCGGGCCTGGACCCTCTGTGCCAGGCTGTGGTTGGCTAGATAGTTCTCCTCTTTTATAGAAACGGTGTCCCAGTTATCACTATATCAACCATCAAGCTTCCTCCGGGTGGTTTTAGTAACTAATCTGTTGAATGGCTGCCAGAAGTCACAGAGGGAAGAGGGGAGAAAGAAGGAATTCCTACCTCTCACCCTTTAATCCTCACACACTTCAGCATGTTTATCAATTATATCCTTTTCATTACAAAAAAAAAAGGAGCAAATAAAAAATTCAAAGGAGCATTACACCCCCTGGGCCCTTCTTATTTTAAAGCGTATCTTCTAAATCCTGAACGATTCGCAGAGGGAGAACCCAACACTTGGCTCATGAAAATACTGCACCAAATAACTCTTCAGTACTCTGCTACTAAACACTTTCAAAATTCTCAAAAATAAAATAAAACAATAGCTAATGTTTGGGCCACAGAATTTCACATATAACATTTTCTGGGTTTCTCTACTCATCTTATTTGTATGGATGGATAGGAAGGCTAATTCTGCACTTGGCATTTGTAGGTTGGCAGCATGACTAAGTAAAGACTAGATGAACAGGTAGATAAATTGTGGAGCTCTAGTTTCTAATCAGTGAAAAGAAATCTGAAACATGCAATTCCACATTACACCACCTGAGGGAGCCAGAACACCAGCTAAAAAATGCAAATAGTACTAAACCGATTTTTAAGGCAATGCTTCTCCAAGTAGGACCACTTCATGTCTGTATCAGAGCCACGTGGGGATGTTTGTTAAAAGGCTAATTCCCAGGCCCGCTTGAATTAAATAGTAGAATGTTATCAAGCACCTTTGGTACTTTTTACACGACTAATATTTGAGAGCACCCTCTCAAAACCTTTAGGGACCATCTAAATTAGACCATGTGTGGGGATGGACTAAGACATGTAGTCGTTGTCCATAATGTAATATGTAGGAATGATGTGTCCACTTGTGTATCACAAAGTTATTCATTCAAGAGATATATATTTCTCTAAAATACTTAATGATTAATATTAACCACACGATTTGAAATTATCTATTCTACATAAAAAACTATGATCCAAATCAGTTTGTTTTTCATGGTGGTAATAGCTCCACATTTAGGAGTTATTCTTTTCTTTTTAATTTTTTGTTGTTGTTGTTATTGTTAATCCTCACCCAAGGATATTCTTTCTATTGAATTTTTAGAGAGAGTGGAAAGAAGAAAGAGAGGGGGGAGAGAGAGAAAGAGAAACATCGATGTGATAGAGACACATTAATTGGTTGCCTCCCACACGCACCCCGTTAGGGTCTAGGGATGAACTGCAACCCAGGTATATGCCAGGAATTGAACCCACGACACTTTGGGACACGGGCAGGTGCTCTAACCAGTGAACAAACTGGCCAGAGCTAGGTGTTACTCTTTTTTTTTTTTTTTAGTTGTTATTCTTGTTTAGTAGCATCAATCTCTGATCTGCATCCTGGCTGTTACTATTAAAATTACCTTTCCATATGCTGCCTTTATCTTCCTTAGGTTAAAAGATGCACAAAGCCACAGAGTTTCTATAATAACTTGAAATTTAAGCCAACCTCTAATTCTGCCATGTCTACATAAGAAGGCGAGGGACCTTCATATCCCAGCACTGATTATACTCCTCCCTGAGTCTCCCTAAGCTGCTCGCCAATTTTTTCAGACTTTATTCTCATTGAACTCTCTGGACAAATTACCCTTTCAAACAATTCAGCTTGAAAATCTCTCTTGACTTGTGATTGTAACCTGACCTAATCCTCTTCCTGGGCTCCTGCAGTCATAGTTGGCATTTCCTTCATTATCTCTTCTTCCTTTCCTACCCCCACACCCTTATATTGTATGTCCTGCGGTTTATTCTTCTAGAAATCACCTGCATGTCCAGCAGTTCACAGCTGAACACGTACATTGGTGTCCCTCCTTTGGGACTGGCATAAAGGTTCTGCTCCAGCCAGAAACCCAGGAGGCACCTGGATATCCATCTCCCTTTCACTCACTTGACAACTACTTCCTGGGAACCAGGATGAGACATTCTTCAAGGAGGTGGAGAGACAGTTATGACCAAGATAGGCAAGGTTCTTGTCTCTCTCCATGTTATCCCCTATGTTCTACCAAATGCCATTCCCTGTCCATTTTACCTCCCCATGACTTATTTTTTATCTTCTCTATCGTCTTTCTTCTCCTCATTGCCCCCAGCTTCTCTGCAATAGCCTCTGTTCCAATCCCCCTGCCCAGTCATGTCCCTCTTCCCCTCTGCTGTCCATTTTGCTCCAGGGGACCTAACATATAAGTGCAAACATTTCTTGCCCGATCAACATGCTTGATCATAACCTACACCCAAGATCTTCTGCGTAATTACACAGAGGTTCACCCATCCCATTAGTACAATCTGTGTTTCCTTCAATCCGCTCTCCACCCAGCAGGATTCACGCACGTGTGTGTTCTGGGTCGTGTGGCTATGTCCTTGCTTCTGTGCTTTTGCACAGTCTGTTCCACCCTCCTGAGTGAGGCACCCTTCACTGTGTGCCTCCAAAACATGTCTGTCCCGTAAAGCCTCAGCTGGAAAGATCATTCTTCTTTGAAGTCTTTAACACTTCCAAGAACATTTAAGACTTACTCCCACTGCAGTTGGCTGGTAACAATTACAATGTTTTACTATAACTGTTGGGACCTCTTTGAGAATTGTACCATGGCTTTTCTTATATCAATAGTGGCTGCCACATATAGGCAACTCATCGCAGTTTTTGAAAGGTGTCATGCCAAAATAAAGCCTACAGTCCCCATCAGATTAAAACTTACAATCAATTTAGGAAGGCAAACACATCTGCTTAAAATTTTCTTAATTAACAATCCTCACCCAGAGGTCAGAGACCATGTCTGGTACTCACAGCCCCTATCATAGGGTCTAATACATGAACAGAGGCGTCACTGAAAGAACAGAAGTGCGTAAGTGATAGAAAAGATGACATTCAGGACGTAGAAACCCTATCCAGCTTGAACAGTCAGGAACTTTGTTCCCTTCTGTGTGTTTCTCATCCTTTCCCTCCATTGCAGCCAGTCCTCTACAGTCAGTGCCACCGCAGCCTGGCTGCCTTCCCGGTTCCATTCTCCCCCGGCCTGGGCCCAGCGAGTCCCCAGCCAGCAGCTTTACACGGAGTGGCCAGATGATTATGACCACCCCATCAGTACAATGAAGTGAATTAGTTATGCAAATAATAATAATAAAACCTTGAGAGTATTTGCTGAGGAAGTTTTCAATATTCAGTATTTTTGGAAGTGTCAATGAAGTACTGATGGGTCATAATAATCTGGCCAGTCATAATAATCTGGCCACTCAGTGTATTCTGAAATTCATCAACATTTCAACATCTTGTGGAATCAATGCCAAGAAAATCACCGCAGTATTGAAGGCAAAAGGTGGCCCAACGAAGTACTGATGGGGTGGTCATAATAATCTGGCCACTCAGCCTATAACAGCCGGTTTATTCCACCCGAGGTCTGTCACTCCCATTTGCTCCACCTGCCTGAAAGGCTGTTCCAGTTCGTCACCTCTTCTAAGCTACCCAGCATGCAACATTTCCTAATGAATTTGTATCTCCTTATAGCCGATCTACACAAAGCCTGTGTAGAACTTTCAATTTACATCCCCTAAGCTGGTATCTAATTGTATACTGTTTTGTCATCCACAATCCCTACTTTCAATCATATGAAGTCACCATTGTCATACATCAAAAACATTAGAATAACAACGATTTCATCATTTTAGTCTTGTACCTCAGCAAGATTAATCTTAAATTATGCTTGGACAAGCCATGACTGCATGACTTCAGTTTTCTTTTGTATCCGTAACTGCATCATTCACATGGCACATACTGAGTGAGACATCAATCATTACCTGTTTATTGAGTCTTCCACTAACAGAAAGACTATAGACCAGCTATCCTGGTAGCTAATAATACTGTGTAGACATAGATTACTCTGGATTATAGTGAAGAAATTAGGGCCTAAGTAAAGTAGGGAGGGGAGATATGTATCACTGTTTACATCATTGAAATATAAGTTACAATCTGAACATTAGCCCTGGCCAGCGTCACTCCGTGGTTAGAGCATTGGCCTGTGCACCAAAGGATGGCGGGTTTGATTCCTGGTCAAGGGCATGCACCTGAATTGCAGATTCAAACTCCAGCCCCAGTCACGGTGCTCTCAGGAGGCACCCAGTCAATGTGTGTCTCTCACACATTGATGTTCACACATTGATGTTTCTCTTCTCCCTCTC
>NW_006285115.1:46889-49991 GCF_000327345.1 Myotis davidii | reverse complement strand
TTTTTGATATTTGCAACCATAGTAAAACAAAGACTTATATTTTTGATATTTACTTTATATATTTAAATGCCATTTAACAAAGAAAAATCAACCAAAAAAATGAGTTCGCGTGTCACCTCTGACACAGGTGTCATAGGTTCGCCATCACTGCCATAAGCAGTCAATTAAAGCTCATCTTAGTTTATGTTAGTGTCTCTGTGTCAGCATTCTCATACCACAAAGTCAAGGATTTTTAATAAAATGGTAGTTTCTGTCTTTCAGAAATCTAAAAGTATACAGATGCTAGAACTATACTCAAATACTCCCATGAAGTGTGTCTGCACAAATAATGGTTCTTTCGGAAGGGGAATCCCTCTGACAGTCAGGAGCCACTCAGCAAGCAAGTTCATGAGAAAGAGCATCGTCTCCTGGCTCCTCTCCCGTCTTTTCGTTCCCTCAGGATGGGAAGGAGGAGGGAAGAAGCAAAACGCACTTGCCACTTAGAGTTTCTGAATCCATATGAAAAGATCATTTAAAACAGTGATTTATTGCTAGAAACAATCCTAGGAAGTGTTATTATTTTCATTACCATATTTTCAAAAGAAAGAAATAAGAGGATGTGAGTGGCCAGAAGTTACATTAGCACAGAGGCCAAGATTAAACACTCATGTCTTTGTGGTACCTGGGACTCTGCTTACCTCGGTTGCAATTGTATTATCATGTTTAGAGGGGCAAATTAGATGGAACATATGACATTATTTTACCACATTGGAAGAATAGTTTGAAAAAATAATAAGTTACATTCACTCTTTCTCTACTAATAAATTGAAATTTTATTCTATATTAAATATTTCAGAAAGTTTAATTTTTCTTTCTATTGGAGTTAAAAGATGGTTGGATCAGCAGGATGAGAGTTATCAGGTTTCCTCTCGTGTTAAAAGTCACAATACAACCTTTAACTGGAGGGTGCTGAAGTACGCCTGGATTTCACAGGGCTGCCTATATAAATTTTATTTTCTTTCTTATTTTTAATTTTTTTATTTTTCAAATATAGTTTATATTCAAATTGTCCTGTATTAGTTTCAGATGTACAGCAAAGTGGTTAGAAAATTATGTGCTTCACAGAGTTATGTAAATTTTTAGACTCCCAGAATGCTCCCTCGGAACGATCCAGGGAACGGCCTGAACCAGACGGTGCTGAGCCCTCAGGCAGGCTCCTGAGAGTGAGCTTCTGCCTCCTCCCAGCTCGCAGCCCCAATCTCTGAGGTCCTTCCACGCAGACCAAGTGAGGCACCTGCATGTGCGGCTCCGTGTTTACAATACACGGTGATGGACCAGAACCAGTGGGAAGAACAGCTGGGCAGGTGTGCCCAGAAATTCCCTCCAATGCCCGGGCTTGGGTTAATTCTTCTGTACTTGAGCCTTAGTCTTCCTTTGCGATCTTCATTAGGAATCCGTGGCTCAGAGCTCTAGCTACTCTTCTTCAGGTCTTCCTTCAAGGTAAAGCGAATTACTTATACTTGATGTGTTTTGTGTGTTTTTGTTTGTTTGTTTTTCATAAGAACTCCATGATAATTACCGTGAGATGGTAAGGTTACTCACAGTTCTGTCTATCTTTTCTCTGTTTCCCTCTTTTTTCTCCAGGTCAAACTGACCTGTGTGATTTCTCCTGGGCTACTGTCTGACACCATTGATACCCTTCCTCACTCCTATGTAACCGATTTCCCCCTCTTGTCCATATTTGCCAACTAAATCAGAGACAATACTGACAAGGCCCAGCCAGGTTGGAGAACCACTGATATAAATAGTAAAACCTTGCCAGGCCAGCTTGACTCAGTAGTTGAGTGTCGACCTATGAACTAGGAGGTCACGCTTTGATTCCCAGTCAGGGCACATACCTAGGCTGTGGGCTCAATCCCCAGTGTGGGCCGTGCAGGAGGCAGCTGATCAATGATTCTCCCTCATCATTGATGTTTCTGTATCTTTCTCCCTCTCCCTTCCTCTCTGAAATAAATAACAATATTTTTTTAATAGTAAAACCTTTAGGTTTAAAAATGAACCACAAGCAAACAATCCAGTAGTAAATACTTCTAAGTAATTTAGGGAACAAAATGCCATAAACTTAACAATGATCACCTGCTTGTAATGCAAGCATTTTATTTTATTTTATTCTCCAAAGGTTTTATGTATTTAGGATCTATTACCATCACCACCAACCACTCCTACTGCATCAGACAATTCTAAGAACCATCTGAAACAGCCTGGAATGGCCCCGAGCCTCTCAGTCTAAGCCTTTTTCATGTTTCCCTCCAGAATATCCATGGCTACATCCTTCACCTTGCTTATCATCCCCATTTCTTATCATCGTTACTATCACTACCATCCCTCTCTTCACCTAGACTAAGTTCTTGTTTCATTGCTAAGCACTGTCCTCCGTTTGTTATCAGACCAGATGCTATTCTGACCACTGCATCTCATCTTCCACCAGACGATTTCCTCTAACAAACATTATGGGTTGTTAAAAGGCCCCAGCCGGTTTGGCTCAGTGGATAGAGTGTCAGCCTGTGGACTGAAAGGCCCCAGGTTTGATTCCAGGCAAGGGCACATGTCGAGGGCACATGTCCAGGTTGCAGGCTCGATCCCCAGTAGGGGGTGTGCAGGAGGCAGCCAATCAATGATTCCCTCTCATCATTGATGCTTCTATCTCTCTCTCTCCCTCTCCCTCTCTAAATTAATAAAAATATATTAAAAATAAAAAATAAATAAAAGGCTAAGCATGGTTTGCCACAACACACCACTTCAGAGCTCTCTGCCTAGCAGGAACTGTAGAATTCAGTTATGACTTTCTTTCTAGCCAAAGGGAGACCAAATTTGTTTGTTTATTAGTTTGTTTGTTTTTCTATACATTCTGAAAGAATTTTTATTCACTTGCTAGATCTCATTGCTTTTTTAAAAAAAAATAAATTTTATTGATTTTTACAGAGAGAAAGGGAGAGGGATAGAGAGTTTGAAACATCGATGAGAGAGAAACATCGATCAGCTGCCTCCTGCACACTCCCCACTGGGGATGTGCCCGCAACCAAGGTATGTGCCCTTGACCGGAATCGAACCCGGGACCCCTCA
>NW_006285115.1:44540-46814 GCF_000327345.1 Myotis davidii | reverse complement strand
TATTTTAGCAAAAAACTGAATGTAAGAATAAAAGTAGTCGATAGCATTGGTGGCTGTTTGAAGTATGGCATTGCTTATATTATTATGTGTTAAGCCAAGAAATTCCCATTATAATAAATTACAGGATAGTAGCATGAGATGTATAAATGGATGGTAACAAACTATAACTTCAAGTCACTTTACTTCATGGTTGACTCTCCAAAAATTTTTTGTGGGTCAGAGAAATGCACTGAAGCAAGGAAGACCGCTATAGCTTTAAGGAAGGAGGTGGGAAAAACGGAAAAGAACAAATCTACTCCAAAAGTTAACTGGGAGCAGATGTATGCTCCTGCATGGGGACCAGCTTTTTTTTATGAAGCAGGGTGAGAAAGTGGAGTTCACAAAGCTAAGGGCAGGCCACAGCGGAAAGGAAAGGAATAAAACATGTATTTATTGAGAACTTAATATGTGCTAGGTCAGCACCTGCTGGTGCTTAACATTCAATATCACTGGATCCTTAGGAAATTGTTAGGAGGTATGATTGCCCCCTTCTTCCTCAGAGGGAGCACTCGGGAGGTGACACAGCTGCAGTCAGACACTTGCTTCCCTTCCTCTGCTGCATGGACGTGGGTTCTGTGGTCACGCTGTCTATCTCAGGTGCAGGCCCAGCCACCCAGCAGCTGTGTGGCCTTTCGAGGTCTCTGTGCATCAGCCTCACCCCACAAACCTTGTAGGTTTCCTGCCCCCGCGAGTCTGTGTCTCATCTACTTACACAGGCTCCCAGCCACCCCAGACGCACAGGCCGATCTAGTTTCATTTTGCTCTTCTTTCCTGGTTTGCTTTATAAGGGCAACAAAGGTCCCCTCCCAGACGACTACAGACTCTGTGGGGCCCATTGCAAAATGAACATGCAGGGCTCCTTGTTCAAGAAGCAGAGACTCAAGGCCATTAAAGGTGCTAAAAGCATTTTGCTTTTCTTCGGGGGTCTCTCAACTGCTTACGGTGCCTTTTATTTATTACTTATGTGAGTCCACATTAGGAAGAATTAAAATGTTAAATTGTGAGCATGAACTCTACCATTATTTCTATATTGTGCAGCGCTGGTTTGAAATGCAAATATAAGAGCTTCTCACTCATAGGCAGGATCATGGCAGCTGCACAGCTGGTAGAGCACAGCTTGTGCAGGCATCTGGGCTTCTTTCTTGTCAGAGCAGTAGAGGCGCTGCATGGAGTTGTCAGCTGTGTCTTTTTCACCCCTTGATCCATGCACATCTGTCCACACGACCTTCGGCCTGCTGTTGGCTAAGGAAGGATGGAAAGGAAAACACTAGGGACTTCCTTCTCTTTCCTTTCCCTCTCTGCCATCATTTTTGGTGTAAATAATTAGCAGACACTGGGAAACAGTGGGAGAAAGAAAGGAATGAGAAGGTCCTGGTTGTCCATGTTTCTTAGACCACCATTGCCTTTCTGTGCTTGAAGTAAATCCTCGTTCAACTGGAAAGCATGGCCTCTGAGAACTGTCAGCACCTCTTCCTCTTCAGCTGTTAGGTGAACATGCTTGTCTTGCACTTGGTGGAGTCTCAGTGAATTCCTGGGGTTGTGGGCATTGTGTTCTCACGGGATATCACAGACACTACATGTGAATAGCGTGGCGAGAAACAGCCAATGTTGTATCTCTGGTCCACTGTCCCATGGACTTCACTTTCCAAATACAGTTCAAAGAATTTCAAGAAGTGACAGCAGAGCATTGAACCATGTCTCTGGTTCCCTTCTGAGCACAGAGCCCTGTGTGACAACATAGGCCACATGCCCTGGCCCTGCTAGGGTTATTAACATCAGTTGAGCTTTGTGTAAAACCAGATGGGGAGCCTGCTAATAAAGTATTTCCAGGACCTAACTTCAAGGATTCTCATGTAAATTCTAGAGTCTGTATTTTTTTTGTGATGGACGTCCAGGTTTGCAAAACCACCCCGTAGAGAAATTCCAAGCCCTTGAAATATGTCCACCTGCCCTAGCTGGTTTTGCTCAGTGGCTAGAGTATCAACCTGCAGACTAAATAATCCCAGGTTTGATTCTGGTCAAGAGCACATGCCTGTGGTTGCCGGCTCAATCCCCAGTAGGGGGTGCGCAGGAGGCAGCTGATTGATATTTCTCTCGTCGATGTTTCTAACTCTCTATCCCTCTCCCTTCCTCTCTGAAATCACCTGGAAGGCACAAGTCCGGAGTGGAAGGAGTGACAAAGGGAAACAACCCTGATAGACCCATGGGTTGTAAATAAGATGCCAGCACCATGCG
>NW_006285115.1:42241-44387 GCF_000327345.1 Myotis davidii | reverse complement strand
GGGGGGGGGGCGGGGGGAGGAGATTCTGTCATCTGCTTGACAGTCTGATTGGCTCCCTGGCTCTCTGATGCCCACCCCTTGGAGCATCTAGGTCTGTGCCCTGTAAGCAGGGGTATCTGTGCACCGACGTCGGCCTATTTCCCCCGGCTGCTCCTTTCTGAGGCCCCCAGCCCTGGGACTGACCTGCCTTTCCACCTGGCTCTCTAACCAGCTTCTTCAGAACCACCTTCAGCTGCTCCCTCTTCCTCAACTCTTCACTCCAAATGGATCTGTCCTTTCAAATTTTCCTTCCAGATCACACACTGATGCCTTCTGTGCTCCCTTAGCCTCTGCTATTGTGCTGAACAAGGTCAAGGAGAGAAAGACCTGCAGCGGGTGTAGGGAGGTGGGCTCCCTAAGGCACTGGAAAGCAGAAGACAGAAACATCATGTAGACATGTTTGAACTCTGCCTCTGTTTTGCTGATGGCTCTGCCCTAGACCCTGCCTTGACATTCTTTCCTCTGTTGTCTCTTGAATGACCTTCCAATGAGACTCCTTCTCTGCCTCCATGTCTGCCCTCAATACGGCTTTGAGATTCCTCTAAAATCCAGCTCTAATATAATTCTCTTATTCAAAATCCTTTCATGGCTCCTGAAACTCTTGAGAAAAATATTTAAATCCTTTATTGTCTGATGTCAGGCCCTTAAAGAGATGGCTGCTTCTGCCACAGACACGAATTGCCAGCCAGGCCCAGCGCTCAGCAGGTCTGTAAGCACCTGTTCTCTGCTCCTCCGGGGCTTTGGCAAGGCGCTTCCCTCTGCTCTGAGCAGCCCGCTTCAGCCCTTCCCCTTTCCTCATCCACCAGCCAATTCTTGTTTGTCATTTTATGAGTTGGCTAGAAACCAACTTAAAAATCACCTCTTTTTCAATTTCCCAAACCTCCTCCCCACCCCATCGTAATAACCAACCCTCATTACTGCTTCTCCTCTGCTCCCCATGGCACTTGAGACCAACCTCCAGTGTCCTCCCAACCAGGCTGTGAGGACCCAGAGGAGAAGGCGGTTCCTGCAGGAAAGAGGCTGTCAGCAACTGGAGGCAGGAGGAGTGGCAACAAGACCCTAAAGAAGGCTGGCGCAAATAAATCTGCTCTCCCACCACCTCCCAGCTCAGTGGGAGGATGCCGTCCCCATGCCTACCCCCTAGACCCGCGGTCGGCAAACCGCTGCTCGCGAGCCACATGCGGCTCTTTGGCCACTTGAGTGTGGCTCTTCCACAAAATATCAGGTGGGGGCACACACATACAGTGCGATTGAAACTTCGTGGCCCATGCGCAGAAGTCAGTATTTTGTGGAAGAGCCACACTCAAGGGGCCAAAGAGCCGCATGTGGCTCACAAGCCGCAGTTCGCCGAGCCGCAGTTTGCCGACCACTGCCCTAAACCACTGGGAAGATGACTCAGATGCCCACCAGAATTTCTCAAAAAGACCACCATTCACAACCCACAGATAACTGGCTGATCATTCTCCTCGCCAGCCCTCTCGCCCTAGGACTTTATCTCAACAGCTGCCTGAGAGACTGTCTCCAATCTCTCACGGAGGTTTCTCTCCTTTGTGCCTAACTGCCTTCCTGAATCTATGTTTCCTCCTGGGAGCTCTTTACACTTTAAATATGCAACCCAGCTAATCTGCTGCAGCACTGCAGGTGGAAAGAAAGGAGAGAGAGAGAGAGAGAGAGAGAGAGAGAGAGAGAGAGAGATGCTATTTGTTCCCAACGTGCTTAGTCATTGGTACGGCATTTAACACAGTGGCTCTCCGCCTTGGCTGTATATTAGATTCACCAAAGGAGCATCCAAAAATAACTCAGCTCAGAGCCCAGGGAAGACTTATTAGGAAAACAGAGGCAGAGTTCAAACATCTCTAAATGATATTTCTTTTTTTTTTTAATCCTCACCCAAGGATATTTTTCCATTAATTTTTATACAGGGTGGAAGGGAGTGGGAGAGAAAGAGAGAGAGAAACATCAGTGTGAGAGAGGTTGCCGCCACATACGCCTCACCAGGGCTGGGGATCGAGCTTTCAACTGAGGTAGGTGCCAGAATCGAACCTGGGACCCTTCAGTCCGCGGACAGATGCTCTATCCACTGAGCCAAGCCGGGTGGGGCTAAATG
>NW_006285115.1:41548-41811 GCF_000327345.1 Myotis davidii | reverse complement strand
GTCGATGTTTCTAACTCTCTATCCCTCTCCCTTCCTCTCTGAAATCACCTGGAAGGCACAAGTCCGGAGTGGAAGGAGTGACAAAGGGAAACAACCCTGATAGACCCATGGGTTGTAAATAAGATGCCAGCACCATGCGACAAAGGCATGTCTGTGGTTCCCTGTCTTTGGACATAAAACAATTGGAGGCAAAGAAATATGGATGTGGAGAAATCTGGAGCCCGCTTGCTCCCTGCAGGCTCAAGACCAACCATCCCACATTG
>NW_006285115.1:17478-39926 GCF_000327345.1 Myotis davidii | reverse complement strand
ATGTTTTCTCATTGATTTTTAGAGAGAGTGGAAGGGAGTGGGAGAGAAAGAGAGAGAGAAACATCAGTGTGAGAGAGGTTGCCGCCACATACGCCTCACCAGGGCTGGGGATCGAGCTTTCAACTGAGGTAGGTGCCAGAATCGAACCTGGGACCCTTCAGTCCGCGGACAGATGCTCTATCCACTGAGCCAAGCCGGGTGGGGCTAAATGACATTTCTGTCTTCTGCTTTCCAGCACCGTTGGGAGCCCACCTCCATTACTGCTCGTCTTTCTATCCTTTACCTTGATCAGCCCAACTGCAGAGGCCAAGGGAGCAGACAAGGCCCCAGGCTTAGCATTACAGGAGGGGGAAGCTGTACACATGATAACAAATTCCATCCATGTCCAAGAGCTCACTCCCGCTTTTTGCCCTGTGATTAAGCCTCTTCTTTCTATGGGGTCCTTACATTGTTCTTCCAAGCAGAAGTCCTTGCCTCAGTTCCCTACCTGCAAGCCTCAGTATAAAGGTCTACAAACACACCTTTTAGAAACTGGGGGATGTTTTTTGATCCCACTTCCCTGTCAATAGATCATTTGCCTCCACCTCGTTCTAGAAGCGCAGTCTTTACCTAGGTGTGTTCTGCCACCTGCCAGTTCTTCACATCTGCCAGGTCTTATACCCTTAACCATTCCAGGTCTTCCTAATGCCACCACAACTACTGCTAGAACCTCTCCCCGGTACCTGATGCTAAGTCTCTCTCTCAACCATCTTCCCTTTTCACATGGGTCTCTCTTAGCAGTATCCTGAGTTCTCCGGGCACTGGAATTCACTGGACTTGGGGGTGGCCCTGCACTAATGGGGGAGAGAGAGAAGGGGGACACAGAAGCAACCCACCTTTCCCTAGTCGCGGTGGCATGGCCAAGAGCTTTTGCAATAGAACAAAGATAACATACCCTGAGCAGCTATAGAAATAGATCTTCTTTATACTCCCCTCACACCATGGAGAGAATTTCAAAGCTGATGCTAGGTTACCTCCGTCGTTTGAATCTTGTTAACCACCAGAGCAGTTTTACTCCATTAGAAAGACCTACTTATTGTACAGTACACACGGAATTTCACCCAGACCAAAAAAGGGGGCTTTTAATTCCACCGTGTTAGGTATTAATTATATCCCTGGGTTGAAGAGAATCCTCATGGCTTAAAAAGAAAAACACCGCTTAGTGCTCAGTGTCCGTGGGTGTGAATATAACTGTAGGCAGTCACACACACACACCCGAGAGCTGATGAGAGGCTGGGCGTCTGTGATAACTCACTGCCTGGCTCTGTAACTCAGAAGCAGCCAGTGAAATGGAGCGGGCTGGACTCCTGACAGTCCTCCCGATGAGCATGCCCCAGGCATCTTCTCATTCCAGGGCTGAATGGCGATGACTTCCTGGCAGTGAGTATGCACAACAGCCGGTGGTGTAGTTAGAACCTGGGGTCCGGCATCGCAAGTATCAGCAGCAATCCTCTGGATCTGAGCCTTGGGGTCCACACGGTCCATCTGGGGAGGTTCTTCCGAATTGGCTGGCTGAAGGTAAAGAGTCCTCCCTTCGTCCGTCCCTCAGACTTCTCAGTGCTAGCACCGTGTTTGGCCGGGTCTGTGCAAAGGCCATAGGCTGTGCAAAGGTGATAGGCCGTGCCACGTGTCCCCCCGAAGTTCACAAACCAGTGCACAACGATGTTTCAGTGAGAAAAAAAAAGATTTTTTTTTTAAACAAAGATTTTTATTCTTGTGAGTTTACATTCTAGTTGGTCAAAAGAGGGAAGAGATAATAAACACTACATATAATAAATAAGGAAACTATATAGTGGTAGAGGTGATAAGTTCTGTGGAGCAAAAGAAAGGAAACGTGGAGGACCAGAGGGATGATGCCAATTAAGTGACGCGGGAATAGGTAACAGAGGGGAGGGGGTGAGTGATAGAAATAAGGAGAGAGAACACATTTAGAAAGTGCTTCCCAAAACAGGTGACGTGTGAGCCTACCTTGTAATAGATAGGAGTTTGGAAAAAGTGCAGTGGCCAGGGTGGACGCAAAGAATGCAAGTAGTTCGGTTTGGCTTTCAGGTAAGGGGAAGCAAGAGATGTGATTAGAGGCAGACAGGGTCTGTACCATCAAAGGACTTGGCTGTCACACTAAGAAGTTTGATCTTTATCCAGGGAGCTATGGAGAAGGACTGTGAAATTTAAGAAGGGAGGTTGGGTACCATAGTTGGTTTCCACTTTTTGGTAAATGACTCTGGTGGTTGTATTGAGAATGGATGGGAGAGGGAGGCAAGGCTAGATGGAGGAGGACCAGCAGGATGCCGGCTCCTCAGTTTTTGAAGAACTGTGATTTTGATTGAAATGCAAAACCACCACTGCTATATTACTATATCCATGGTAACAGACACCAGCAGAGAAGCAAGGAATTGAGTGGTGAATTGTTTATTTCTTCAAAATTCAGGTCTTTGTCATGCCAAGTTAATGGGAAATAAAAAAGAGTATCTTAACAGTTCACCCTGGGGAATTAATTCCTTTTTTAATAGGTTTTGAATTTTTTTTTCCTTTTGAAGGTAGATGATCATCAAAATAAACCCATCATCTCCCCAGGAAGACTGGTTGGTCTCAATGTCTTCAGTCAGTTTTATGTAGGTGGCTACAGTGAATACATTCCAGATTTCTTGCCAAATGGAACTGATTTTAAAAATGGCTTTCAAGGTAAGGCATGGATGATATTTATACCATACCCACTTGTTTCAAAATCTGGGAAAAGTAAAAACATTTAAAGAGTATACTTCTAGTTCCCAAACCAGCAATTTGGATTGCTTTCTGATTGGACTTGATCAAAGTTTGATTTTAAAGGAAAGCATTTATTCTTATTAATCACTTACTACCTATGTGCTAGGTATTTGGGATGTTTCAGTGGGAAAAAAACACAGAGATTTTTATACTTGTGAGTTTAGATTCTAGTTAGTCAAAAGAGGGAAGAGATAATAAACACTACATATAATAAATAAGGAAATTATATAGTGGTAGAAGGTGGTAAGTTCTGTGGAGCAAAAGAAAGGAAAAGTCGAATGTGAGTGGTTTTTTATACAGGGTGCTTTACAATATAGGGTAAGTAGTGTAGACCTCATGGAGTCACAGTGAAAATTGAAATTCCAGCCAACTTTGGGATGTAATTGATATAAAAGATGAGTGACAGACTGCAGCTAACTAATCCATACCACCAAGGTGTGGTCCCACTGAGGCCACCAGAAACCAAGAGGATTAAGACCCAACACCAGCCCTGGCCAGTGTGGCTCAGTTGGTTGAGCACTGTCCCATGCAATGAGAGGTCACTGGTTCAATTCCCTGTCACAGGTTGCAGGCTCACTCCCCAGTAGGAGACCTGCAGGAGGCAGCCAATCAATGATTTCCTCTGTTCAATGTTCCTCTCTCCCTCTCGCTTCCTCTCTCTCTTGCTCTAAAATCAATAAAAACATTTTTTTTTTTTAAAAGAAAAAAGACCCAACACCATGCTTGGGCAAATAATCAGATCGCCATCATGTTTCCTGTGTTCCAAAGGGAACATACATTCAGATCTTTCCTAAAATGTGCTTTTTCAGGGTCTCCTTTTCTACTGATAGGTCTGCCCCAGGGCAGGGGGTCATCAGTCAATGCAGCTGGTCCTGAGGCAGCCACAGCATCAGTAATTGCATGAGCTTTTCTCCCTTTCTCTTTTTTAATTGCACGAGCTTTTTCAAACCAGAGTCCATTTTACTGTCCATTTTAGTGGCTCATAGCAGAGTTATAAAATAAACACATGCTTTGAATTGTTATAATGCATTTTGTGCAAATAAGCTTTTTGGTGGATCCTTAGTCCCAGAATATTTGATCAAGGGGCTGCTCATTATAGTGTCCTGAGCCGTTCTCCCACGACCAGCCTACTCTCTACCCAAAACCAAGGAGCAAGTACCAGGATGGGATGCAGGTCCCTGTGAGGCATCCGAAGCCCTCTCAGGCACCTGAGCTCTCTGCCTGCCTGGCACCATCCCTTTCCCCACCTTCACCGACTTCTGCCTAAACACTGACGCAGGAGGCCACATACTTGAAACATATTGAAAGCAACACAGCTAATCCAACATAATACAAGGGCAGGTTTCAATACAAGTAGTTCATTGTGCCAGGGTTCTCAAAGAATCGTTTTCTTTGACTATGTAATCAGTGCTGATTCTCAGAAGGGTGTGTTAAAGAACTGTTTGAAGCAAGTTAAGGCGCTAGGCTAAATATGATCGGGAGCTCCATAGTGCTTTCACAGCAGGAGGCCGTCTGGAAAGGATTGTGAGGGCATAACAAATCAATGAGTTTTTAAAAACATTCAGTTGGAGGGAAAGGATGGGTAAACTTATGAATGTGTATGAAGCACACATCTTCCACTCAATGAAACAGAGACCCCGTTGGAGAGTCATCAGAACTTGCTGTCATTTAATCACAGACACGATGCTGACATAAATACTCTGGATCCAACATTAAGGATAAAAATGTGGGCTCGGAACCCATCTGCATGGGCATGCACCTCAGCTCTGCTGCCAACAAGCTTCGTGACCCCGGCTAGTAAACGAACGTCCCTGTGCCTTGCTGTGCCTCATCTGTAAAATGGGATACTAGCCGCACTTGTCTTGCTTGTAGTTCTGAGAGCGAGTTAATGGAGAGAGAACACAGATTACCTCCTGGCTTAGAGTGCTCCCTGCGCTAGTGATGATGGTGGTGCGGGTGGTGGAGGTGAGAGCCACGGTCACACACTTGCTTCTCTTTCTCTGCTGCACAGACGGTGGGTAAGAGCACAGGCTCTGCCGTCAGGCTGTCTTCAGTTCGGGCCCTGCCACCCAGCAACTGTGTTCCTCTAAGCCTTTTACTTCAACTCCCCGAACCTCCGCTTTTCCTCTGTAAGATAAAATACCTACCCCATAGGGTTCTCATGAGTTGATCAATTAGCTAAAGTAATGTTAAGTGCTCATCCCAGAAAGCAGCACCCGATAAACACTCAATAAATGTTAACTAACAGCAGCACTCCATCCTGTTGTCATTGGACTTGACGTTTCAGATTTACTGGAGTCCAAAGCTTCCTGGTTTGCTTGTGTTATTTTCTTCCCTTTATTGGGAACTTTTCTTCACATCTTGATAATGAGAACAAAGAGAGGCTTTCTTCAAAACCTGTCATTTTCTCCTTACGTGTGTTATGAACCCGAGTTCTGCACTCAAACAGCTGGCCCTCCTGTGAGAGAAACTAGGGACAGCAGGTCTGGAAGGCTGCCAGCACCACGGTCCTCAGGTAGGATGGGAATTTGGGGAGGGTCCTCTTGGAACTTGATGCTTAATCCACAATCTTACCGAAGCTCCAGGACCTAATTTTATCATTTGACTCTTGAATTCTCCCTTCCTGTCTGCCTCTTCTCCATTATAAACCAGCATTTACTATGAACTGTAGGTTGTGGACAATCATTATCAACCTACCATAAATACCAGGTTGCAGCTAAACCGTAAACCTATGCTTTCCCAAAACTGAACTCTACTGGTTCTAGAGAAGGATATAGGGTGCCTTCTTTAAAATATGGACTTCTGAGCCCTACCCCAAAACTACTCAATCAAAATCTCCATAATGGGATCTAAAAATTTGCATTTCAAGTAAACCTTCCCAGATTTGGAAATCACTACATTAATTAATCATACAAAGCAAGTAGAGTTATGGAAGAATTTAGTAGTTAGTCTGGCCTTAGCCTAATGATTAAATTCTAACATCCCTAGCACAAATAAATAAGGCCGGATTATTTTTCTTTAGAATGGGGTTTAAATCACACAGAGCACAAGACTATCTGATTTAGGCTTTCCCCGTTTCTATAAACACTGCTGATAAACAACCCTAAGCCAGAAGTCCCCGGTCTAAAATACAAATCGTTACTGTTAATGTAGTCTGTTTGTTTCTGTGCTGGAAATGGCTTATCATGAGTCATTATTTTCCCTATACCCTTTAACAGTGATAACGATATTGAGGTTTTGTAACTCTTCTCCAGATTCAATCATCTCCATATGCCAAGCAAAGAGGTCATTCCTGATTACCTGTCCTAGTAAAGGGAATTCTCCCCTGCTATCCAAAGTAGCATTTATTACCAGCTGAGGGCTCTCAGGCTGAGGGTGAGGGATGGGCTCTAGTGGGTTCCTGAGTCTCCTGAAATCATGCATGCAATTGTGCGTGCATTTTTCTAAGAGAAGGCCTATGGCTTTCATCAATGTTCTAAGATCTGTTACTTTCACTGACCGGCCTATTTAATCCTGACATAGAATTAAAAATTGCTTTTGACAAGTGTGAACATGGCGAAATCTATTATCCCATCCATCTGTTATTCTAGTGTTATAGCAGCTAGTGTTCTCTGATACAGGGATTATTAAATATTTATTACTCAACTGAACAGAGTGGACATAAAATAGATTTGAATTCATTAACAACACTGTAAGGATGTTATTCCAACCTGAAAGTGCCCTACACTGTCAGTACAGTTTCTTTAGTTCAACTTTTCTCCCTTTCTCTTTTTTAATTGCACTAGCTTTTTCAAACCAGAGTCCATAAGGGGGGGAAAATGAGGTTACTGCAATAATTTAAATATCATTTTACTGACCAAAAATAAATAAATAAATAAAGCCATCACTTATTTGAAACCTAGTATATTTGACTAGTATATTTGGCACATGGCTCATGGCTCCAAAAATCTTTATCGTAATTACTGTATCACCTGCAGGATAGATGTAGTGAATACCTGCTGCATGATACTGTACTAAGCAGACTATAGTTCGTCTTCAATATTAATAGGAGTGGCATTTTACAATAGGCCTTCTACAAATGGCTTCCACTATAATTGCCTTTAAGCTGATGATATGTTGACTGACAGGAAGTATCTCTCTAAAATAAACACATGTAACTATTTGTATGTGCTAAATGTTTCTCTACACATATCACTGCCAGGTTTTTATTCAAAACATATTTGAGCAGTTCCTCATGACAAAATTATTTCTTATCCATATAAAAGGGGAGAGGTCTTACATGGACAGCTTCAGACATTAAAATATATTATAATCATTTAGCCAAGATTTTTTCTTTTGGTGCATGATTATAAAAACTACAAAAACCTAAAACTAATATCCTACAATATTTTGTTAAAGAGAATTTTTTTAATAAAGTAAATAAAGATTTTCTGAGACAGTGAGGAAGGGGGTATGAGTGGGAGCTGAAATATAAGGCCTTAATTGCCAATCATGATAGGGGCCAATTTATGTATGTTACCTTATTCCTCTTAACCCATGGAGTACTTATTTTTGTCCCCATTTTAAAGGTAAAAAGATTGGCACTTCGTTAGGTTTGGGTCATCTAGTCATTTTGTGAGAGAGATTGTCATTGAACCCGGGCCCACCTGACTTCAATCCTCCTTCTGCTCTCTGCTGAGTGCAGTTCACTAGGCCACGGCATGCAGATCCCTGCGGTGTTGGTTGAGCTACCTGGTTATCCCATATAAAGCAGTTGGCATTCATTCATTCACCTCTTCACCCAGTATACCATATTAGTGCTTTTTTGCGTAATAGCAGTAGTTGGGAGAAGAACAAAGATTAAATCTAAGGAAGAAAATGACAGTTCTCTTACAATGAGAAAATATCGGTGCAGGTTGAGGATGGTGCTTGTCAGGGAGAACTAGGTTAAGTTAACAAGCAAATTCTTGACCTTTCAAAACTGAACCTATTTTTTTTTTCACCATGAGGAATTATTTCAGACTTGCTTCAGAAAATGTTTTAGAAATAAAATCTAATCTAGCCTATCTGTTATCATTTTCTAGGCCCTATTTATGGTTGTTGTCAATATTGATTTATAGCACATTGTAAATAAACTCTAAGTCCTGAAGGAAATGAGGAAAATTACAATATAGTTCAGTATTCCAAACAATCCCATTAATTAGCTAATCGACTGCCCTTTTTATTATGTTTATTTAATATTGGGGTGGAAAAGACCTTTCTTTTTTCCCAGCTTTCTTGATGTATAATTGACAAATAAAAGTTACATATATTTAATGTGTATAATATGATGGTTTGGTATACATATACATTGTGAAGAGTACCACTATCAAGTTAGTTAACATATCCATCATCCAATTAATATAATTTAAAAAAGAATAATATGTTACCTTAAAAATGAGAAAATAACTGTCTTTCTGCTTTATCTATTTCCTCTATTTTTTATATGAAGTCTTTTCCCCTTCCTTCAAGGTTGTGTTTTCACTATTCAAGTTCGCACCAGGAATGACGGCCATTTCAGAAGGCTGGGAAATCCTAAGGCGCACCCAGATGCTGGGCGCAGCGTTGGCCAGTGTGACGCTTCTCCTTGTAGCTTAATGAGCTGTGGCAACGGTGGGACCTGCATGGACAGTGGAGCTACTGTTTAGTAAGTATGACGTTAGGAAGGAAGGTAGTCGAGGGTTATTAGCCCTCTAGCTGGTACTTCAGTCACACAAACTAGGCACACAAACTGACCCTCTTATCTTAAATGTTTTCAGGTAGACTTGCTAGATGACTAGGGGACAGCTAAAGGAAACTAGAGAGAAACCAACCCGGCATTTGCATCATCTTCTCAATTCTTTTAAATTTTTTAAAATATATTCTTATTGATTTCAGAGAGGGAGAGAGAGATAAAAACATCAATGATGAGCCCAGCTAGAGTGGCTCAGTGGTTGAGCATCGACCTATGAACCAGGAGATCATGGTTCAATTCCCAGTCAGGGCACATGCCAGAATGTTAAGCTCAATCCCCAATGTGTGGTGTTCTATCTCTCCCTCTCCCTTCATCTCTCTGAAATCAATAATCCCCAATAGGGGCAGTGCAGGAGGCAGCAGATCAATTATTCTCTTTTATCATTGATGTTTCTATCTCTCCTTTCTTCTCTGAAATCAATACAAATATATATTTTTTTAAAGGATAGGAAGTGTCAGTAAGAAAGTGAAGGTGAAGGTGCAGGTAGGAAATTCATCCTAACTCCTTATTGTCCCATATGGAACCAAGGCCTAGTCAGCCATGGGCAAAGTACGGCCCGCGGGCCGGATCCGGCCCGTTTGAAATGAATAAAACTAAAAAAAAAAAAGACCGTACCCTTTTATGTAATGATGTTTACTTTGAATTTATATTAGTTCACACAAACTCTCCATCCATGCTTTTGTTCCGGCCCTCCGGTCCAGTTTAAGAACCCATTGTGGCCCTCGAGTCAAAAAGTTTGCCCACCCCTAGCTGTTTCAACATACAGCTGTTGCCGGCAAGACGATGAAACCTCGGTTCTTGTCTTCCTGAAGGAAAGATTTCAATCAAGAGACAAAGTTCAGCAAAGCAAGCAAGAATTTATTGTCCACAGCAAAAACACACTTAGGACAGAGAAACACAGAAGGGCATAGAAAAGGTAACAAGAGAGCCTGGGCTGGGCTGCTTTGGCTCACTGGGAAGTCAGAGAAAAGGGAGACAGGTTACTGTCTCCCTTGGTTGCAAGCCTTGTGGGGTTCCTTAGAGGTTAGGGGATACGTGCCTGTGGGGGAAGAAGAGGGAGAGGGGAACAGTTCAGGATGCTCCCTTTGGGGAGATCACTCACTGGGTCTTTTGTGTTGAGGGTATTTCTCTCTCTCTCTTGCAGGTGGGAATCTTAGGGGAGGTCTTAGGGGAGGATCTCAATAGAATATTCATCAGCTTTCCAGGTGTGCTTTTTTAGGGTCTCCTTCTCCACTAATTGGTCTGCCCCAGGGCAGGGGGTCATCAGTCAATGCAGCTGGTCGGGGGCAGCCACAGCATCACTTGTCTGGCTTTGCTGCTTTTCTGGGCCTAGAGCTGAGGCCTAGATGTTATCTTTAGGGAGGAAAAGGTCAGGGGGACTACACCACATGCACAGCGATATGCTAGGGGCAGAAAGGTTACTCTGAGGGTGAGGTTCTTGTTGTCCCAGTTTTGCCCCTTGCTAGACACCCAGGGCTTCAGCCCTGGTGACCTTCTGCACCCAACCCATCATCCTTGCTCTGCTCATGTCTGTCTAGCTCAGTGGTTCTCAACCTTGGCTGCACATTAGAATCACCTGGGAATCTATTTAAAATCCTGATTTCTGGGCCTCATCCTCCGGAAATTCTGTTTCTTTGTTATGGGGTGGGGCCACAACATTAGTAACAAAGGAACAGAATTTCCGGAGGGTGCGGCCCAGAAATCAGAATTTTAAAAAAAGATTCCCAGGTGATTCTAATGTGCAGCCAAGGTTGAGAACTACTGGTCTAGCTGCTTATAACAGAGCCACATGTGTTGATGTTGGAATACATCAAGCCACATACAGAAAGACACAACTATTTGAAGATTATTTTGATTCACATAGGAAATTTTTGTTGACTTGTGATAATAAAAGTAACATCTTTCAATGGTACAGCACTTTGTGGACAGCAAAGCAAATTTCTGCATGCACTATTTCCATTGCCCCTAATTAAAACTTTCTAAATTAGTCAGGGACCATCCTAGCCCCAATGTAATCCATGGGAAACTAAGCCCAGCGATTATGAGTAAACAAGAGGATGTACCAGCATCTTGTAAGTAGTGCGGCAGGACCCAAAACCAAATTTTCCAGTTCCTGGGTCAGGATTCTCTCAGGACCTAATTAGCAAGAAATTACTTTAAAAGCAGCTAGCAATTAACAGTCTCTCCTTATCAGCTGGATGTAATATATTCTTTTTTAAAAATACGTTTTTATTGATTTTTAGAGAGAGGTAGCAATAGAAACATCAATGAGGGAAACATCATAGATCAGCTGCCTCCTGCATACCCCCTGCTGGGGATTGAGCCCACAACTGGGGCATGTGCTCTGACCTGGAATAGAACCAGTGACCTCTTGCTTCCTGGGCCGATGCTCAACCATGAGCCACACCGGCCAGGCTCATTTATTCTTAATTTTTTTAATGTTGACATTATCTTCAATTAGCATTTTCTATTTTCTCCAAACTGGAAGTACCTTGCCTCATAAATCCCCCGGGGGATGGGGGGTGGCAGGGGAGGAGGCATGTGTCATAAATTCCTATTTGGGTGGAAAACTGTATGTCACAGACTTGTTTGATAACCTCAGGTTTCAGTAATGGAACCAATACCTCTGACAAGATTTCTCACAGGATTCTACAATCTTCCTTATCAAATTATGACCACTGCCTGGGACTCCCTTGTTGACATAACAACAAAATATTTACTGTATCGATGACTCATGAAGCATTACCACAGAATGAGAAGTAGCTCTTGTGACTATTATATAATGACATTAAAAGAATGGCTCCCTGACCTTAAAAGCAGTGGGTTTTATGGTATGTAAATTAGACCTCAAGAAAGCTGTTTCAAAATAAGGTTCCCACTCATGGACATTCAACTTCAGTAGCAGCATAAGTTTAAGGAGAATTATATTCATTTTGACAGTGTTTGGAATTCTGCTCTAATTTCAATAACAAGAATCCTGTTTTTATTGTTTTTATTGAATTTATTCTTGTTTTTAAAGGAAAAAGATGTTCTTTGTAGTATACTTTTTTACAGGTTGGTTTTTTTAATCCTCACTTGAGTACATGTTTTTCATTGATTTTTAGAGAGAGTGGAAGGGAGAGGGAGAGACAGAGAGAAACACCGAAGAGAGACACATCGATTGGTTGCCTCCCGCATGGTCCCTGCAAACGAGGTACATGCCCTTGACCAGAATCGAACCCAGGACCCTTCAGTCCCCAGGCTGATGCTCTATCCACTGGGCCAAACCAGCTGGGGCTGCAATATGCTTTCTAATGGTGTTTCAGAAGTTTTCCTCTACCCCTGTCCTAGTCCCAGGCTCTCAACTGTGAATGGCTCTTCACTTTGATTTTGCACCTGTTTGGGTCCCTTTCTCAGAGTAGCCGGATAACCAAGGCCCAGTTGCCATACGCATGCGTGCAGGCGACGGCACAGCAGCATTGTTAGGTGCAAGGCCCCTTTGCCTACGCAGGTGCCAGGGCAATGACCATGAGTAGCAGTATACACACTGCGCAAGCGCACCCTGATGTAACCTGTTGATGTTAATGCAGCACGAGCGTCTCTGATTGGCAGAGGCCGCTGCGTCTGAGCGCTTATGTAAGTTGCCACTGAGCAGCCGGCCAGGGCGGCTTTTGGGGGGCTGCCATGAAGGACTGCTCTGTCCCATGGCTCCTGCAGCAGCAATGGCCCCTTGGTCTGCAATGAAGTCTCTCCTCTATATGCCAACGACTCTCATGACTTCATCTAATACCCGGCGTCCGCGAAGCTGTGCTCCCACAACCAAAGAAGTACTGAACTGAATTTCCAGGTAACATTATTGACAGCCCAAAGCTAAAATTCAATCTTTTCTTGAAAAAAATAACACATGATAATTTTTTTTTAATGCTCAAGAGGCAAGTCCCAACCCAGAAGCATAAATTTCAGAATCAATTTTAAAAACAAACTCTCAAAGCCACTCAAAGTGTCTTAACAGCTTAATGGTATAATTGTTTTTAAAAAAATTAAAAATGGCAAATGCTCATTTTAGTTCACTTCTCACAGCAGGCTGGGGAGGGGGGGGGGCGGTGAGGGAGGCATTGTTCTGGTACCTAAGGTGAAATCTTGTGCCAAGTAAGGAGGGAAGGGGCTTGATAAGGCTTGGATCCGGGGCTGGGCTCCGGGAAACTGCTAAAAGCCTTGCTTTCCTGCTCCAAGTGCGTCAGCAAACACAGATGCAGCTGCGCTCTAATGCAGCTGCTCAAACGAGGGTGTAATAAGGCAGAGTTCATGTCAAGCCTTATGCTCCTGGGATGAGCTCTGATGCAACAGAGAAACAGTGAACTCTTTCTGTTGTTAGTAACCCCGGCTAAAGAAAGGGGGGAGGGCGTTTAGTTCTAACTCAGCTCTGTATGCACATTTGTTTGGTACAAATTGTTTCTAGGCAAATTTGACTTCATTTAGGTTGTACTTCGTTTCACCTTAAACTGATATCCTGGCTGTGATTGAGGGTAATAGGTGACGTGTTCCTTTAAAAAGTAAGCACAGTGTAGGAAAACCAAAAGTTCCAAAAACAGATGTCAGCATGAGCAGCAGACAGTGAGGACAATAGGAGTTCAGAGAACATGGCTGTAAAATGGGAAATGCATCAGAGATTTATACCGAGTTCATAAATGAGACTTATTTATAGCATAAACCTATCAGCGAGCACGAAATCTCACTGCTCCAGAGTTTCCTAAACATTTTTTGGCTCACAGATAAGGTCAAAGATCTTTCCAAGATTCAGGCAAGCACCAGGAGGAAAGTAGGTTCTCAAAGCCTTCTCTTGTTTCCATACAGACACTGTAAATTACATGCCTAAAAGTGATAGTCAGTTTCTTTGATTTTTTACTAAATTTGCAAAGTCATTCACACTTTAAAATAGATCAGACTGGTTTGGCTCAGTGGATAGAGCATCGGCCTGTGGACTCAAGGTTCCAGGTTCAATTCCGGTCAAGGGCACATGCCCTGGTTTCGGTCTCGATCCCCAATAGGGGGCATGCAGGAGGCAGCTGATCAATGATTCATTCTCTTTCTTCCTCTCCCTCTCCTTTTCCCTTCCTCTCTGAAATCAATAAAAATATATTTAAAAAATAAAAGATAGACCAGACTACATTGGTGCAGAGGGAGGAGGTGTATGCAGATATGTAATGGAAAGGTTTTATTGTTGGTGGTGATTTTTGTTTTTTCCCCAAGGGAAAGGTTTATATCATGGCAACCTAAACCACTTTGAACCTATGTTTTGGTCATCCCATCACTACAGTAAATACATGGCCACTCCACCCCACCTCTGTATTCTTCCCATAGCTTCATTTTGCTCCAACTGACTCTCTAGGTTAGAACAAACCTAATTCCTCTTCTGTTCTCAGGCAAAGCAGTTTAGTTACTGCATATTCTTTCTGTAGGCCAAGCTCATCCTCACTCAGTGCCACTAGGGTCCACCATTAACTCCATGCAGCTTATCTAAATCATTTCCCAGAAACACCTCCCTCTCTAACAGGAAGTGGGTCCAACTGTTAGCAAAATACAATGTTTTGGCCCTTAACCTAGAGAACAGAACCATTAGGACTGAGGCCCACAGACAAGTGCCAGTACTTTTATTAGTATGTAAGGAGTAACTCATTTCATCCTTCTTATACTCTGAGATAGCATCAAAGAAAGGAAGCCATGGGGAGTCCTCAGCTGGTGGAGTGGTTATACAACCCTTCCTTGTACGCGTGCTGAGTGTTGACATGCCATCAGATTCCAGTGTACTGGGAGGTTCCCTTGTTTTAGCGCTTGTTTATTTTTCAGCACATCATTTGACATCCAGGAAATTTTGGTAGGTAGAATGAGATCCAGCATTTTAATAACACATCATACTTACACCTCATTCTCCCAACTTGTCACTCAAAGGGAGGTCAGTGATACAGAAAAGCCATTTGACATGAATGAGGCCTTCTAACACAACAGATGATCTTAGAATGCGATTCAGTGGTTTCCCTTTTCCTGTAAGTAGCAGAGAAATAAGTTATATATGCAGAAGTGGAGTCCTTCAGGCAATGTGATCATCTCTTGCTAAGTAACGCATATCTATTCCATTATTCATTGACTTTATTATCACGGCACATAGATTTCATTTTAATTACTATATCTGTGCTTTTGCTTATGCATAGAAAGCTGTTACCATAACTGTCTTACAGGTCCAGCTCAAGGTAAATTTTCTGTAAGAACTTTTTCTTTCTACTCTCATCTCACAATGATTCTAATACTTTTCCCTCATTATCCTCAATACATATAAAAGAATATCTCTGATCCAAAGCAATAAGAATACATATCTGGCAGAAATTGGTTTGGCTCAGTGGATAGAGCATCGGCCTGCGGACTGAAAGGTCCCAGGTTCGATTCTGGTCAAGGGCATGTACCTGGGTTATGGGCACATCCCCAGTAGGAGATGTGCAGGAGGCAGCTGATCGATGTTTCTCTCTCATCGATGTTTCTAACTCTCTATCTCTCTCCCTTCCTCTCTGTAAAAAATCAATAAAATATATTTTTTTAAAAAAGAATACGTATCTGATAGGTAAACTGAAAAGGTATTAAGCCCTGGCCTGTGGCTAAGTGGTTAGAGTGTTGGCCTGCACACCAAAGGGTCTCGGGTTCAAGTCCCAGTCAAGGGCACATACCTGAGTTACAGGTTCTATCTCTGACCCCAGTTGGGGGGCTCATTTGGATGGCAACCAATTGATGTGTCTCTCTCACATCCATGTTTCTCTCTCTCTCCCCCTCCCTTCCATTCTCTAAAAAAGAAAAAAAAATTAATGGAAAAAATAACCTTGGGTGAGGATTAACAACAAAAGCAGATTAAGCAGAGATTATATTTTTTTTAAGGCACAGTTTCTCATTTGCACACTGAGGACTAATAATTGTAGAGTTATTGTGGAAATTAAATGAGTTACTACATATAAAATAATTAAAACAGTGTCTAGCCTTAGCTGTTTGGCTCAGTGGATAGAGTGTTGGCCTGTGGACTGAAGTGTCCTGGTTCGATTTTGGTCAAAGACACGTACCTCAGTTGCAGGCTCAATCCCCGGCCCTAGAGAGGGTGCATGTGGGAAGCAACCAATCAATGTGTCTCTCTCACATTGATGTTTCTCTCTCTCTGTCTCTCACCCTCCCTTTCACTCCAAAAATCAATGGAAAAATATCCTTGGTGAGGATTAACAATAAAAACGAGTCTGGCACTAAGGTGAAGTCCTAATAAATGTTGAATATTTTATATATGTCATATATATTTCATAAAAATACATTATTATAAATAAACTAGAGGCCTGGTGCACAAAAATTTGTGCACTTAAGGGGGGTGGGGGGGGAGGTTCCTCAGTCCGGCCTGCGCAGTCAGACATCCTTCTGGCAGCCAGGGAGCCCTCGGGGTATGTCCAACTGATGGCTTAGGCCCCCAAGGGATTAGGTCTAAACCATTAGTTGGACATTCTTAGTGCTACCACAGGGGTGGGAGAGGCTCCTGCCACCACCTCTGTGCTGGCCAACCATGAGCCAGCTTCTGGCTGAGGGGCACTCCCCATATGGAAGTGCACAGACCACAGCGGGCAGCTCCTGCATTGAGCATCTGTCCCCTGGTGGCCAGTGTGCATCATAGCAACCAGTCATTCTGCCATTCAGTCAATGTGCATATTAGCCTTTTATTATTATTATATAGGATTATCTTAAAGCCCTTGGGGGCAAAACTATGTTTTCTATTTGTATTCACCCTAGTAGCAAAGCAGATTGGTACATCATTACTCCTTTTTTGTTGACTATTTGGTAAGCAAGTGAGTGATGTTCAAGTGATATTCAAACAAAGGATATTAAATCTTCCATCATCTCATTTTCGGTTAATTTTTATGTATCCATGTTTATCCTAAACTCTAGAAGTCTGAAAATTGGTTAATTACAAGAAAATTAAAGTCTTCAAGTTGAATATCTGTTGTAATGAGATAAATTAATCCATAGATGTTTCTGAGCTATAAAACTGACAATAAAAAGCAAACAATTTATCTGCAATTTAGGAATTTAAATCCATGTCATTTTAAGTGCACAGATGTAAAATAATTAACTATATTAGTAAAAACATACTCCAATACTCAACTCTTGATTGCCATTATGATCAGCTGTTACTCAAAACCACTGAATTTCTTTTGTGTTATCCCTCTGTGTTTAGAGGCAGAAGAACACACAAGTTGTTCTTTCTGTATTAACGACTTAGGAGTGCAAACATTTTTTAATGGACATGAGGTAAGAAAATAGTTCTATGTGTAATGCCAATGATTTCTCAGTATCTTTTGAATACTCTTAGCTATTCTATAGTAAATTCTTTGGCCCCTTTGCCTACTTATTCTACTTAATTCATCCCCACCTCCACCCCCCCCCCAAAAAAAATAGCTCTTTTATCACTTGCTCTCACCTCCAACTCTGTGTAGCTAAAAGTAGATTTTTTTAAATTTTCCCTTTAAACCATATTTCTCTCTGAATACCCTATTCTCACTAATGGCACCATATTCTTTCAGCCATTTAATCCTGAAACCCCCAAAGATTTCCATGAGGTTGAGAAACATAGAAAGGCAGTTAATGTGTGCACTCTCCATCCCCAATTACTGGCAATGTAATTTGCTCAATTTCTCTGTCCCTCTAGCTCCTCCTCTGTAAAATGAGGGTTCTATTCATACCTTCTTTATAGGGTCAGAAGGAGGATTCAATGAGTAAATACATTCAAAGGGCTTAGAAGAGTGCCGGGCACATGTTAAGCCTCAGTAAACACTCGCCACTACTATCATCTTTCATCTTCCATACCAACTTACTTTTGCTTCTACCTTTCCAGCCTCAAAGCCCTCTTTGGGCCCAGGCCTCTCTGCATTCATCCACTTCCTTGTCTTTGTTGTGACTCATTGGTTTACTTATGTATTTATTCCCGGGATACTGAGGGGGGTGGCGGGGGGGAGGGATTACAATAGGCCAGGAACAGTTTAAGCCCTGGGACTACAACAGAGAGGAAAGCAGATCTGGTCTCTGCTGCCATGGAATTAATTAGTTAGTTCCACAGAACTAATGATCTAGTGCAGGGGTCAGCTGACTATGTCCTGGGGCCAAATCTGGCCCACCATCTGTTTTTGTTAATATAGTTTTATTGGGAAACAGCCACACCCATTCACTTGTAGATTGTCTGTGACCGCTTTCAGTAGTGGCAGAGTTGAGTCATTGCAAAAAAGTCTTAATGGCTCATAAAGCAAACTGTAAACTGGCAAAGTTTGCCAACTCCTGTTCTAGTGGTAAAGATAGAATAAGATCCCACTAAAATTAAACTTCCATCAGTAGAGAGTTTATTGTTACATCATGGAGTCATTCCATACCTACATATGAAATTACTATTCTTCAAATATGCCTCATCATTCTCATCGTTCTCCATACGTCTGTCACTGAAAAGTTACACTATCTCGGCCTGTTATTCAAAGCCCTTGACCTCCAGTCTCCTCTTTCAGCCTAATCTACTGCCCTCGCCCTCTGCACTCATTCATGTAGGCAAATCTCACTGCAGAAGCCTCTCCAGAACTCACTAAAGTTGCTTACGCGTCCTGCCTGTGGATTCCCATAGTCCTCTTGTCACAGTGTAACCTCATCTGCTTACTAATCGGATCCCTCCAACAAACAGCAAGTTCATGAGGCCAGAAATGGGGTCTTATGTGCTGTGGAATCCTCAGTGCTAAGTACAGAGGCAGACACTTAGCATGTACAAATATATGGCGTGGGGCAAAAGTAGGTTTACAGTTCATATAAAAAATAATACAATAATTAATAGATATTAATGCAAGAATAAACTCTGTATTTTGCATGCTCAGAACTGTAAACCTACTTTTGCCCCACCATGTGCGTGCGTGCGTGCATGCATGCGTGCATGTGTGCGTGTGTGTTTGGTTTAAATGAATTAATATCTACCTCTCTTTTTTTTTTCTACTTTTTCCACTTTATTGGGCATGCCACCTCTATACATCCTTCTCCAAAACCTACTCTTCTTCAGGACAGGGTAGTATATATCATTACCCAAAGTGGAGAATAATGAAAAATGATTTGAGACTACATGTCACAGTGTTCTAAAGAAGCAAGGGAAGAAAGAAAAAGAAAAATCTGTGCTTGTACAAAATCATTCTGACAAAAAAAAAATTTTTTTAATCTAATGTAAAAAAAATAGTATATGATATTTAAAAGTGATTTTCTAAATCTTTGTAGATATAGGGGGTTTCTTGAGAGCTAAAAATTCAAAGAGAAATCTTATGAGGACTTATGTATCATTTTTCAAATAAAATTATGGTATCTATTACTATATTGCTTAATGTGATTTAAGCTATATTTAACATAAAAATATTTTGTCATGGCCATGACTGTCTATAATGTAATGGGATTTTGTTCTTAGCTTTGTTTTTTTTCCCCCCAGAAGATAAAAATGAACCACTAGATGGTGCAATCATCATGAAAAAGTCATCACATTAGAATTTAAAATATGTTATATAAAAATTCTTTAATAAGAATTAAAACTAGTTTTTATTTATTTTATGAAATTGGTAGGACAGTCTATTTTGTATAAAATGTCTTTACATATTTTATGCCTTCTGATTGTCAAACAATAATCAAAATCATTATGTAATTTTATAGCAGGTTAACTTTATATTTTGTTTTTCTCCGTTTTGGAAAACCTTATACAGCTTTCAAACTTGTATTTTGCACAACTATTACATACACACACACACACAAAATGGCAACCGACAGACCACACACACACACACACACACACACACAATGGCAACCGACAGACGTGTCTGAGGATATTGCCATTTCCTTAAATAGGATGTTTGTATGGCTCACGGTGAAGGAAGATTTCTATGCTTACTGTATCGATGTGCCTGTGCCTCTATTTGTAAGTTCCTGATAGAGAGAATCTTTGTTTTCAAACCCTCCTAGAGCCACAGTCCAACAGTGCGTTGGTGAACATGTGGTGTGATGTTATGTTCTCATCCTGAGTTCCTCCCCATGCTGGCTTCTGGATTCCGGCCGCATTCTGCGACTCACTGGACTCCTCAGCATATGCTGCCCAATGGTGCTTTCCCCCAGCACACCGCCTCTCAGCTGGCAGAGTCACAGCTTACACATCTGTGCACGCTATGCACATAGTAAACACAAAAATAATGAGGAGGAGGAGAGGAAGAGGAGAAGGGGGAAGAGGAGAAATTTTGGTGAAGCATAAGTTTGATTAAACTGCCCAATACTAAAAGAAAACATAAGAATTTGAGATCAGTATGTTCTTGATAAATATGTGTAGGTAGACACTGAATCATTTTTATTTTAATAAATGGGTCTATAAAGAATAAGAAGCTTATAAAAATGTTCCATATTTTCGATTATATATGCACCTATTATTTCAGGAGCATTCTCATTCGCTGAGATGGGAATGTCAGTTGGTACAGTTATTATGGAGGGCAGGTTGGAATATATATCCAAGCCTAGAAGTCATGATGATATTTGAATTTATCCCAGGGTTGCACAAAGATTTAGCTACAAGACTTTTATCAAACTATTGTTTGTAGAATGTGAAAATGTTTAAACATATCTCAAAAGTGGCAACAAAAATGAAGTGTATTTCATCCATTCAGTGAAATAATATTCAACTATTACATACAAAATTGTGAGAGGAAAGTTAATGAACAGGGGAAGTCAGTTGTATTTTCTGCTTTGACTCCATTAATAGACACTTTAATTCACAAATACACTCTCATTTCACTGATTCAAAGGGCCCACTTCAAAATACTAACAGCATTCCGGTCTTCAAGACTAAATCCAGTGCTGCCAGTGGCATGAATGGAAGGCCTCTGAAGGAGGTGTGCGCCATCTGCTCCTGCTCTCTCCCCAGTCTGTGCCCCACACCACATCCTGGAAGGCGCTTCCTTGACTCACACTGTTGCCTGACAGTTCAGTGCTCTCTGGGCCTGATGGGGATTTATTAGTAAACCTGACCCTTTCTCTTATGTGCCCTTAGCATAAGGTGACCAGATTTAGGGGGGTAAGAGGAGGGATACAGAACATTCAGATAATTTTGAATTGCAGATAATTTTTAGTATAAATATAACAAATATTATATGGGGCATACTTATAATAAAACTTATTCGTTGTTTATCTGACACTTGAATTTCATTAGATGCCCTGCATTTTATCCGGCAAGTCTACCTTTAGTGGGTCCATCTGAGACTCCCCTGCTGGGCTCCTCCCAAGATCACTCTCTCAAACCAGACAAGGTCTCTCTTCATACTGGGTGCTCCCTGGTACCCCTCAGATCCTGTTCTAGTCATTAAGTGACTGCCTCTTACTGCCAAGTTCTCTTCAGCACCAAGATACCCTCTGGGCAAGATCCCTTTCCTGTGTCCCCAATCTGAGCCTCTCCCAGAGGGCCACAACCCATCCCTGGGGTTTGCTACCATTTGCTCATCTCCGGAGGGGTCTGCATTTTCTTCTGCAGCCCCTCGACCTGGGCCTGGGTGTCAACAGTGACACAGAACACATCTCAAGGGGAATTTCTTTTCTCAAGGCTGAAGGTTAGGAGGCAGCAACTCCATTCACAGTCTTCCTCCTTGGGGCGAAGAGAGGGACTTAACAATGCTGCTTTGTCCAAAGAAATGATTCTTGTAAAATTCTCTCTTCGTTTCCGTGCCCTGAACCTTTTAAAATCCTTGATGTGGAGTGCAGTAGTCCCCTAAGCAGTCATTAGCTCTGTTCTTTGTCAAGTGCCCAAATCGTGCTGTCTTCTTTCTCAACCTACAGCTGTGACTGCCCCACTGGGTGGAAAGGAGCCTTCTGCACGGAGACAGTTTCCACCTGTGACCCTGAACATGACCCTCCACACCACTGTGGCAAAGGATCAACTCGTGGCTTGTTGCCTTATGGGTACACCTGTTCCTGTCCCCTGGGGACCACTGGAGTCCACTGTGAACAAGGTAAGGCCGAATTTCAGCTCATGCTGTCCACAAATTTAACTAAGTCAGTTTCCTTTGGGAAAAGTAAAATGAAGTGTATGTGATAATAAAAGATTCTACTCTCTTTTCCCCCCAGATACGTGACATTAAGTTCACAGATAAGAGAGTCCTCACAGTTCAGTAGTACAAAAATAGGGCTTTGTTTTCAGAATTGTTGTAGTTTATTAACTCTAAGTCCCCTGCCTGTTTAGTCTAAACATTCTCGATGTTTTGTGCTAAGTGCAGTCCAGTCAAGTGAACTTGGGTTCGTAACTCAATTTCAGAACAAGGCTCCATCTTTGCTTTTCTCCCTTCTGTACCTTCCACTGACACGAAACTCTCAGGAGCAGCAAGAGGAAGAAGCGTCAGCGCTGGCTCAAAGGGAGAGACGTTTGAGGGATGAAATGGCCCAAGCCCAGTGGGAACGATAAGGAGCTTTCAATGTTCCAGAGCTCATCAGCTTTACTCTTCTTCCTTATACCTATGATTGATAACATCCTTAACACTGGGGCGAGTTATGGCAGTGCCTTTGAGGGCTCCCCACAGTCTCCTGAGTGCTCCCCACATGGGCTTGGCTAGTGCTAAGCATACTTCTAGATCTGAGCTCTCCCCGCTTTATTTCATAGCTTGCATAAGACCTTAAGTGTTCCCTCCACATCACAAGCACGCTATGGGGTGGGAGGGGGTAAGTGGAGCAGGGCAGGCTTGTTCCCTCCTTAATAGAGATGGGCCGCAGTCATCCCTCCACTGTCCTCCTTGCAGCCAAATTGCCGGGGTCCAGCCCCAGCAGGTCCAGGGGTCCCCAAAGGTGTGGACAGAGTCGGCGTAGAAGG
>NW_006285115.1:10394-17395 GCF_000327345.1 Myotis davidii | reverse complement strand
CCTTTCCTAACTTCAGGGAAAAATCCCTACCTGGGGAAACAACCTTTCTCGGAGAGGTGACCTTGGTTAAAACACATAGCGCTAAGGGGAGCAAACATATTAAGAACAGTATGCTATATACGCCAGGTCCCTTGAAACATATGCTGTGCAGATGTTTCTTTC
The DNA here is from genome assembly GCF_000327345.1 of Myotis davidii. NCBI lineage: Eukaryota > Metazoa > Chordata > Mammalia > Chiroptera > Vespertilionidae > Myotis > Myotis davidii. Next base: position 17,233 of record NW_006285115.1, on the reverse strand, counting down.
CTGCAGCGACTGTGTCAAGCAGCAAGGATGGACCGGCTTCCGGCACCAAATAGCTCAGGCTCCTCTTCCTAGACTACCTACCACTCAGCCAACACTGGCAGAACAAGGAACATGATTATCTATTGCCTGTCAACCCCAAACTACAAGCAGGAATTCCAACTGCATTTCATTTCCTCCTGTAATTCCCTGACCCCTACCCCAGCCTCCACACCCAGCTAACACTTACTTATCCTCAGGTTTTCACTCAGACCTTACTTCTTTAGGGAAGCCTTCTCCTTCATAGAACTGAGAGCAATGACTGTGCCTATTTCTGTGTATTGTTGTAGAATCTCTATGACCCATCCTATAGTATAGAATACAAACCCTATTATACAGTTCAACTTAATAGTTCTAAAATAGTAAAAATGGATTGAGGCAATTTTTAAGAAATAGTTTTTTTTATTTTAGTGAACAATAAAGTACTCCAGTTTACCTCTATAACTTCCATAGGAATAGCTACTAGAACCTGAGAGAGATAATAGGACAAGTTAACATAAGGACTAGTGATAGTAACAGTAGGGGAAGCCAGATTTTTGAAGTTTAAAGGCACAGTAGATCATCAGCAAAAACACTCTATTTTCTAGATGATCGCAGTCCCTCATAATAGCCATTCCTTTAGTAAATATAACATAGGAACCAACAATGTAGAGGTAACATTTTATCAACAACAACCACACTCCAGTGGTCTAAGAAAGCATAATCACTAAAAGCCAAATATCTTCAAAACCAAAATTTGTCTTTAAATAAGTTGTCAAACATTAGGGTTGAAAAGAGCCTTAAAACCTGCTTAATCCTAATTATTTTACCTTGAAAAAGGTTAAGATCAAAACTGTGACTGAGCAGGACTGAGGGAGATTAAGTCTTCACACCACCAACCCAGTGAGTTTCACGTTACCCCATGAAACCTCTAGCTTTTACATTTTGTGTGACGCCAGCTTGCTTTTATATTTTTACTATGGGCTCAGTGCATGAATTTGTGCACCTTGAAAGGAACTGTGGACCACGAGGCTGTGGTGGGCACAGGGACAGGTCTCAACCCATCCTCCATGCCCCCACCCGGCCCCTCCCACCACGGCCCCCAGTCCCCTGTCTGCCTGCAGCCCCACCCCCCCCCACCCCCCGTACCCATGCGCTGATGGTGCTGGCCCCCCTCGCACCCGCTGACAGCGTGGAACTATTGGGGCTGGCGCCAGCAGCAAGTGCAAGTGGCAGCTGCTGCCCTGATCACCCCTCAGGTCAGAGGGAGGTGGAGAAGCCCTCACGGGCAATTGGGAATGGCAGCCACCGCTCACACCCACTGACGGCACCAAGCAATCAGGGCCAGCAGCGTGTGGGGCAGCAGCTCCAGTGCTGGCAGCAGGTGCAAGCGGGGCTGGAGAAGGGCGGGACCCTGGCACACGGGAGCAAGAATTTTCAGTAACCACCAGAGGCTCGCCCCAGTGACAGTGACCGGCGCCCCACCTTAGTCTGGCACCCCTGATCACCTGCTCCACCATCCTGCTGTGGCTGACGCCTGCCATGTTCTGTGCATGCCCCCTGGTGGTCAGCACAGGTCATAGTGACTGGTTGTTCAGTTGTTCGGTTGTTCCACTGTTCGGTCTATTTGCATATTAGCCTTTTATTATATAGGATTTCATAATCAAAATATAAAAGCTAACCATCACATGAAATAAGTGGGAATTTGTGCAGTCTGTGATATGCAGAATTGATTAATAAAATGCCCTTGTCCCCGTATTTTAAATTGTCTAAAGTATTTTAAAGTATGTGTATATGTCTGAGAAGAGAGTGGCTGGAGGAAGTTTTTTATACTAGCATTCTAATTTAAGTAGTAAAATCTTATTTCATCTACCCCTTACTCTAAGATTGACTTGCCATTGGGAAAAAAAGTGATCCTTCAAGTCCCTTAAAACATTCACCTACTGTATATTTTCTTTCACTGGGACCTCACCCCAAACTTGTTTGGAATTCCACAAGGTACGGTGCTGTGGTAATAAAATGTCAATAGACCACTTGAACCCAATGGTATAAAGGGTCATAGCCACCAAAAGCAATTCAAAATATCTGAACCTAGTTCCAGAAGTACATGAATTCACAATTGTCACATTGTCCGACCCAGGAACTAGCTCAGATAAGTGTTTTTAAACCCAGAAGCCCTAAACCAGCTTTAAAAATGAAACTGAAGATGAAGAATGCTTGTCAGCAAACAGCAGCATCTGGGTTAGATATTTCACAAGGACTATTGATCTTAAATTAAAAATAAATCATAATAGGTTAAACTAGGGTAGAATATTTTGCAGTCTAGCTTAGTCATTAAAGCATTCAATTTAGGCCAGAACTGGTTTGGCTCAGTGGATAGAGCGTCGGCCTGCGGACTGAAAGGTCCCAGGTTCGATTCTGGTTAAGGTCCCAGGTTGTACCTGGGTTGCGGGCACATCCCCAGTAGGAGATGTGCTGGAGGCAGCTGATCGATGTTTCTCTCTCATCAATGTTTCTGACTATCTCTCTCCCTCCTTCTCTGTAAAAAATCAATAAAATATATATAAAAAAGCATTCAATTTAGGCAGAATTCTGTTTTACGATTATTTTCTGAGATAGAAAATATGTCCCATTTCTTTTCTCACTCAAATCTTGCTCACTTGCTCTTTTCTTCTGTGTTATTGCTCTTTCCTGCTAGAATTTATTAGTTAAAACTACTCATATAACATATCCTGGGTTGTACAACCTCTCCTCTCCATTTATTTTTCCCCACATTATTGGTGAATTGCTTTTTTTCCTTGGAACAGTTTTATACTACTAAATTCTAGCTCTTGCGTATCGTTGACATTTAGCCAAATGAGGTTCCATAATATGTGTGGTTTTAACATTCAGCCTACCAAGTACTGAAAATGTTTCCATTTTTCTTACATTCTTCCCATCCATGGTGCAATTTTCCTCCCATTCATTTCTCATTCCTTAAGGTAAAGAAACCCATGCACATGCTGGCATTTGGAATGAAACAGGCACATGTTTAAGCTACTTAGTCCCTTGGTGTCAAGGGTACTTTATGGTTCAGTTAGCCCTAGTTTTCATTGCAGTTAATTCAAGCTCATGGAGAAGTCCAATTCTTTAAGCCTTCCTGACACATGGGGTGCTCTCCTGCCATGCCTTTGGTCTTCCTAATAATAGCAAAATGGGTCCATGGCACTATAGATTGCGCTTTCAAAAATCATTACTGTGTGCCGGGTTTCCTTTTGTTATTGTTGTTCATCCTCATCCAAGGATATTTTTTCCTTTGATTTTAGAAAGAGTGGAAGGAAGGGGGAGAGACAGAGAAACATTGAGGTCGGAGAGACACATTGATTGGTTGCCTCCTAAACTGCCCCAACCAGGGCCAGGGATTAAGCCTGCAATCAAGGTATGTGCCCTTTAGCAGAATCAGTCCACAGGCTGATGCTCTAACCACTGAGAGAACCAGCTATAGCTTTTTCTTTTTTTAATATAGTTTGATTTTTTACAGAGAGAAAGGGAGAGGGATAGAGAGTTAGAAACATTGATGAGAGAGAAACATCAATTTAGTTGCCTCCTGCACACTCCCTACTGGGGATGTGCCTGCAACCAAGGTATATGCCCTTGACCGGAATCGAACCTGGGACCCTTCAGTCCACAGGCCAACACTCTATCCACTGAGCCAAACCAGGTAGGGCAGCTATAGCTTTTTATGTATTTATTAATTGTTTTCAGAGAGAGGAAAGGGAGAGAGAGAGAAAAACATCGATGAGAGAGAATCATTGATCTCCTGCATGACCTCCACCAGGGATCGAGCCCTAAATCCGGCCATGTGCCCCGACTGAGAATCAAACTGTGACCTCCTGGTTCACAGATCAGGCTCAACCACTGAGCTACACCAGCCAGGCTGTGTGACAGTTTTCAGGTATTTAGCCATATGGGAGTGCACTGCTTTCTTTATAGGAAAATAAAAACACCTTTAGTCTTTGTTTCCCCACTTTCAATCCCATTGTGATGATTACCAGGAATCCTATATAATAAAACCCTAATATGCAAATTGACTGAACAGCGGAATGACCGGTCGCTGTGACGTGCACTGATCACCAGGGGGCAGATACTCAACACAGGAGCTGCCCCCTGGTGGTCAGTGTGCTCCCACAGGGAGAATGCCACTCAGCCAGAAGCCGGGCTCATGGCTGGCAAGCACAGCAGCGGTAGCAGGAGCCTTTCTCGCCTCTGTGGCAGTGCTAAGGACCTCTTGGGGATGTCCACCTGCCAGCTTAAGGAGTGGGCCTAAGCCGCCAGGCGTACATCCCCCGAGAAGTCCCGGACTGCAAGAGGATGCAGGCCGGGCTGAGTGACACTCCTTCCCTCCCTCGCACCCCTCCCCCCCCAGCTTGTGCAGTGCATGGATGTCCTGCACCGGGCCTCTAGTGTGATTATATGTGTACTAGATCTTCTATTCCTACAGTTTTATAATACTTTTAAAAAGTAAAAAAATAAATGGGCACTAGCTATGATTCCTAGGAACACACATTTTAATTTCTTAGTCTTCTTTCTGTGCTTCTCAATACAGCCTGCTAAACTATAAGTGAAACTCAGTGAGAAAGTGAATTATATGTAATAATGCTAAAGGTTATATAAACATGATGCTTTTTTAAAACATATTTTTATTGATTTCAGAGATGAAGGGAGAGGGTGGGAAGGACAGAAACATAAATGATGAGAGTAACTCATTAATCAGCTGCCTCCTGCACGCCCCCTATTGGGATCAAGCCCAAAACCTAGCATGTGCTCTTACTGGGAATCAAACCATGACCTCCTGATTCATAAGTCAACACTCAACCACTGAGCCACACTAGCGGGCAACATTATGCTTTTTGAGTATCAAAAGGAATAGATGTTGCTAGTGAGTCTTAGGAAAAAATATACACAACTGCCATTTCCTAACCTTGGATCTTGGGCAAGTCAACTTAACTTTCCTGAATATCAGACTTCTCACATGTGAAAAGGGGATATGTAAAGATCTCTGCAGTAAAGGAATTTGGGGCCAAAGTTCAGGGACAGTCCATTCTCCTTGCCAAGTCTTAAGTTAATGATTACTACTTTTTATAAGGTTGTGAGACAAAGGTTAAAAACTCCAAAAACAGACATCTACTCGAGGTTTTTCTTCAACAAAGTCCTTTTTTATTTTCTTTTTAAGATAATATTAATAAACAAAAAGCACTCATGTTGGATTTTCAGCCCACTACTGCCAAAGTTTCCTCCCTTGAAATGTTTTACATGTTGAGCTATAAATACCTGGTTCCCCATCTTAGGAACCATAAAAAAAGGTTTGCTTACAATCAATTTCTATGAACAGGACCTGTTTGCTTCTTTCCCTGAAGCAGGTCTGCCCACCTTCTTTAAATCTGAGATGATCGACAGCAATGAGATCCAACCACAAACTTGACCTTCTAATTTGGAGAACTGAGAGACATGCTCCCTCTAGTTTGAAGCATGTCTCTTTAATATTTAATAGAAATATTAAAAAGTGACAAGCGAACTTTCTCATGACCATAGAGGGAGATATAAAGATTGTAAAACATCTCATTATTCCATGCCCTTCTTTTGTTAAAATCTGCATAATTTATTTTAAGAAACCTAAAAGTGAACCTTCCTGTACCATGCTCTTCCAGTGACCAAGGAATATCACAGGCATCGGTTATGAAGCCGATGGTCTGAGAGGCAGGATTCTCTATGTGCTAGCACACCTCAGAAAGGTTGTAATGAGGAGCCTAAGGAGGTCAGCCAAGTACCTAGCACACACCCTGTAAAAATTAGCCATCCTACAGAGGAAAGAAAAAAGTGTCAGATTACACTCAAATGTAGGAAATGTTGACATAGATATTTTGATCATTTTCATTTTAAAAATATGGATTAGTTTCAAACAGATTCTTAAGTTAAAATACGTTAGAACTCCTATTTTTATTTTTTAAATAAATCTTTATTGTTGAAAGTATTACATATGTCCCTTTTTTCCCCCATTGCCCTCTCCAATCTCCCCTTTCCCCTGCCAAGCCCTCACCACCCTACCGTATATGTCCACGGGTGATGCACATACACACATGAGTTCATTGGTTGATCTCCCCCACACACACCCTCCCCTACATTCCCTCTGAGGTTTGACAGTCTGATCAATGTCTCCATGTCTCTGGGACTATTTTTGTTCATTAGTTTATGTTGTTCATTAGATTCCACATATGAGTGAGATCATGTGATATTTATCTTTCTCTGACTGGCTTACTTCACTTACAGCAGTTCTCAACCTGTGGGTCACGACCATTGGAAAACACATATAGCATATCAGATATTTACATTACGATTCATAACAGTAGCAAAATTACATGTATGAAGTAGCAATGAAAATAATTTTATGGTTGGGGTCACCAAAACATGAGGAACTGTATTAAAGGGTCATGGCATTAGGAAGATTGAGAACCACTGGCTTAGCGTAATGCTCTCTAGTTCCATCCATGCTGTTGCAAATGGTAAGAGTTCTTTCTTGTGTACAGCTGCATAGTATTCCATTATATAGATGTACCACAGCTTTTTAATCCATTTATCAGCAGGTGGGCACTTAGGCTGTTTCCAAATCCTAGCTATTGTAAATTGTGCTGCTGTGAACATAGGGGTGCATATATCCTTTCTGATTGGTGTTTCTGGTTTCTTGGGATATATTCCTAGAAGTGGGATCACTGGGTCAAATGGGAGTTCCATTTTTAGTTTTTTGCGGAAACTCCATACTGTTGCACAGAGGCTGCACCAGTCTGCAC
>NW_006285115.1:6204-9896 GCF_000327345.1 Myotis davidii | reverse complement strand
TGTGCTGTGTGTATGGTGTAAGTTGGTGGTCTAGTTTCATTTTTTTGCATGTATCTTTCCAATTTTCCCAACATCATTTATTAAAGAGACAGTCTTGACTCCATTACTTGCTCTTGCCTCCTTTGTTAAATATTAATTGAGCACATTGTCTTGGATCGATTTCTGGGTTCTCTGTTGTGTTCCATTGGTCTATATGCCTGTTCTTGTGCCAGTACCATGCTGTTTTGAGTACAGTGGCTTTGTAAAATAGCTTGATATCTGGTATTGTGATCCCTCCAACTTTGTTCTTCTTCCTCAAGATTTCTGTGGCTATTTGGGGTCTTGTTTTAAAAGACAATAATTTTTATTATATAAAATATGTTTAAAAGATGCAAAAACTTATTATGGAGTAGATATAAGCTTTTCAAAATTACCAAATAAACTTTTTTAAAAAAAACAACACCCATTCTGTATAGAAATATAGCAGATGATTAAAATTTTTAAAGCAAAATGGGGCGATCCAAAGCACTGGATAATAAGGTCCCTTCTTTCAAAGAGCTAACAGTGTAGGTGCAGACCAGGCAAAAGTCTGTGAAAACTAAATAAAAGTATATAATTTAAATAATAGTTCAGGGAAAAGAGGAAGAAATATTCCAGGGTATTGTTAGACAAATGAATGACACAATACATGCATTCCTTCTGGCTCGTGGAACCTGAAAAGTCATTAGAAAGCAAATTAGATTAGCTTTCAAAGATGGGTAAAATATGGGCAGACTCCTATGGGATGGTGAGGTAGCTTTCCTAAGATTGAGAACCACTTCAACAAACCTGAGGGAGAATGTAAGGGTGCACTAGCAAGTGGGAGTAAACCCGTTCATCTGAAAAGGAAATTTTAGTAAGGATTCAAAGTAAGGATTGAATTATTAAAGTACCTTTGAGAAAAGAAGGTAAGGGACCAATGCAAGACACACTGGGTTAAAAATCACCAGCACTTGCTTACTGAGCTGGAGGTGTGCCTTTCATATAGATGGCACATTAAAACCTGGGTAGCAGACGTGCATAATCCCTGCAGTCTCCCAGACCTTCTGCAAATAAGCCTTTGAGACTCCTAAAACAGCCATGGGTCTCCCAACATGTGACCTGGCTTTGTTACTTATGACACTTCCAAATAGCATCAGAGACAGGTCACAGTAAAAGGTATGTTTAAAAAGTAGCCAAGCCATAGCTAGTTTGGCTCAGTGGATAGAGCGTCAGCCTGCAGACTGAAGGGTCCCGGGTTAGATTCCGGTCAAGTGAACGTAAATACCTCAGTTGCAGGCTCCTCCCAGGCTCAGGCTCTGGTCGGGGCTCATGAAGGAGGCAACCAATCAATGTGCTTCTCTCATATTGATATTTCTCTCTGTCCCTTGCTTTTCCACTCTCTCTAAAAATCAATGGTAAAATATCCTCAGGTGAGGATTAAAAACAAACAAACAAACAAACAAATAAATAAATAAATAAATAAAGTAGCCAAGATGGTGATAGAAAGATAAAATATGCTGTCTTCACGAGAAAATAAAAGAAAAAAGGTAAGAGAAGGAAATGGGTAGGAAAGGACAGAAGGGAAGGACAAGCAAGACAAAACAGGCTAGTCTAAAAGATGGCATTGCAACTGAGTGTAAAATTAGCTTTGAGTTTCCTGGAAATTGGAGAATACAACCAGTTGCAACTCATGTATTGCCTCATAAAAAATGTATACTATTAAGGACAGATAACTGTATCCTGGTACTGAACTCTGATAAAGAATTGAACAAGCTCCAATTTTTTAATAAAATTAAATAGCATAATCTATACTATGTTTGATGACAATTTTCTAGAAGAGATGTTATGTATATAGTCACTTTTCATATTGATACACAGTAAAGGTTAAAGACATAAGACTAAGTAATAGTTCTGTAAAGATAATTATATCAAAGCTAAAAGAATAAAGTAGTTTCTAATGATCGGGCATGTTACTGGGGTAATATTTGGCTTGGGAAATAATTAACTAACATTTTCATTAGAGTATTACTCTTGGATATCAACTGTTGTCAGCCAAGTTTTCGATATTCAAAGAAGCAAAGATTGAAAAATAAAAATGAAGGTCACTGTAGAAGTCCAGGTACCCTGGTTATCGATTGAAAGAATCACTATATGCTTTATTTTTCAGATTTATAGGTGACAAAGCTGATGTTTTATTATGCAAATTAAATAGTTGGCATTTTTCTTTTCTTTTTTATATAAACGTTTCAATGGTACTCTTTTTTAAAAATAATTCTTTATTGTTGAAATAATTACATATGTCCCTTTCCCTTTTTTTCCCCCATTGACCCCCTCCAGCCTGCCGCCACACCCCACTCCTCCCTGCCCCAGGCCTTCAGCATGGGTTATGCATATATGCATTTAAGGTCTTTGGTTGATTACCTCCCACCCACCCTCCCCCAACTTGCCTCTTAGATTCCCCACTCTGTTCCATGCTTCCATGTCTCTGGATCCACTCAGTTCATCAGTTTATTTTGTTACTTAGATTCCTTGTCTTTCTCTGACTGGCTTATTTCACTTAGTAGCATCACACTCTCCAGGTCCGTCCATGCTGACTCAAAAAGAGATCATTTTTATTTACTGCAGCATTCATCTACTGATGAGATCTTAGCCATTGTAAATTGTGCTGCTATGAGTTCAGGGGTGCATATATTCTTTCTGATCAGTGCTTTGGTTTCTTAAGATATATTCCTAGAAGCGGGATCACTGGGTCAAATAGCAGATTGATATTTAATTTTTTTAGGAAACTCCATACTGCTTTCCATAATGGTTACACCAGTTTGCATTCCCACCAGCAGTATATGAGGGTTCCCTTTTCTCCACATCCTCGCCAGCACTTGTCACATTTGATTTGTTGATGGTAGTCATTCTGACAGGTATGAGATGGTACTGCATTGTCGTTTTGATTTGCATCTCTCAGATGATTAGTGACCTTGAGCATTTTTTCATGTCTCCTGGCTTTCTGTATGTCCACTTTGGAGATGGGTCTATTTAGCTCCTTTGCTCCTTTTTCAATTGGATTGTTTACCTTCCTTTTGTTAAGCTATATGAGTTCCTTATATATTTTGGATATTAACCTTTATCAGATATATCATTGCCAAATATGTTTTCCCATAGAGTTGGTTCTCTTTTTGTTTTGTTGATGGTTTCTTTTGCTGTGCAGAAACGTTTTATTTTGATGTAGACCCATTTGTTAATTTTCTCCTTTGCCTTAGGAGATATATCTCATAGTAAACATATTGCTATGAGAGATGTCTGAGATTTTGCTGCCTGGTTTCTTCTAGGATTTTTATTGTTTATGACTTATATTTAAGTATTTCATCCATTTTGAGTTTATTCTTCTGTATGGTGTAAGTTGGTGGTCTAGTTTCATTTTTTTGCATGTATCCGTCCAATTTTCCCAACACCATTTATTGAAGAGACTGCCTGGACTCCAATGTATGCTCTTTCCTCCTTTGTCAAATATTAATTGAGCATAATGGCTTGAGTCAATTTCTGGGTTATCTGTTCTGTTCCATTGATCTGTATATCTGTTCTTGTGCCAATACCAGGCAGTTTGAGAAGTGTGGCTTGGTAATATAGCTTGAAATCTGGTATTGTGATCCCTCCAACTTTGTTCTTCTTTCTCAGGATGGCTATGGCTATTTGGGGTC
>NW_006285115.1:0-5746 GCF_000327345.1 Myotis davidii | reverse complement strand
ATGGCGGCTGTAGGTTTGTCATATTGGCTTTTATTATGTTGAGGTAATGATCCCTCAATTCCTATCTTGCTGAGAGTTTTTATCAAGAAAGGGTGTTGGATTTTGTCAAATGCTTTTTCCGCATCAATTGACATGACTATGTGATTTTTGTCTTTCAATTTGTTTATGTGTTGTATCACGTTCACTGATTTGCGAATATTGTACCAGCCTTGCATCCCTGGAATAAATCCCACTAGGTCATGGTGTATGACCTTTTTAATATATTGCTGGATGCGTTTGCTAATATCTTATTGAGGATTTTAGCATCTTGTTTATTGGGGATATTGGCCTGTAATTCTCTTTCTTTGTAGTGTCTTTATCTGGTTTTAGAATTAGGACAATGCTGGCCTCATAAAAAAAGATTGGAAGGGTTCCTTCCTCTTGAATATTTTGAAATAGTTTGAAGATGTAGGTGTTAGTTCTTCTTTGAATGTTTGGTAAAACTCCCTGTGAAGCCATCTGGACATGAGCTTTTGTTTGCTGGGAGTTTTTTTTTTTTTTTTTTTTTACTGCTTCCATTTCATCAATTGCTATTCTCTTATTCAGGTTTTCTTATTTCTCCTGATTTAGTTTGGGGAGATTGTATTTTTCTAGGAATTTGTCCATTTCATCCACATTGTCCAGCATGTTGGCATATAGTTGTTTTAGTATTTTCTTACAATCCTCTGTATTTCTGTGATGTCAGTGGTTACTTCTCCACTTTTGTTTCTGATTTTATTTATTTTGGTCCTCTCAATGTCTCTTGATGAGTCTGGCTAACAGTTTATCAATTTGTTTATCTTTTCGAAGAACCAGCTCTTGGTTTCATTGATTTTTTTTTGTATTGTTTTTTTAGTCTCTCTTAATCTTTATGATTTCCTTCCTTCTACTTGCTCTTGGATTTTTTTTTGTTCTTTTCTAGTTCAAAGAACCAGCTCTTGGTTTCATTGATTTCTTTTGGTATTGTTTTTTTAGTCTCTCTGTTGCTTATTTTTGCTCTAATCTCTATTATTTCCTTCCTTCTACTTACTCTGGGGTTTTCTTGTTGTTCTCTTTCTAGTTCTTTAAGTTGTAGGGTTAAGTAGTTTATTACTGATTTTTCTTGTTTTTTGAGGTATGCCTGTAGTGCTATGACCTTCCTTCTCAGGACTGCTTTTGCTGTGTCCCAGAGATTTGGGGTTGCTGTGTGTTCATTTTGTTTCCAGGAAGTTTTTTATTTCTTTCTTGATCTCGTTGGTAACACATTCATTGTTTAATAACATGCTATGTAGCCTCCAGGTGTTTGAATGTTTTGGGGTGTTTTTACTGTATTAACTTGGCATTTTTCAGACACCCAAATTCTGCTCCAGAAAACAGGCAGTAGAACACCTCTCCTTAGAAGAAAAGCAGGAATCACCAGATGTCTCTATCATAAAGCAATCAAGTGATTTTATAGAGTACTTAACTTTTAAGTACTAACGCCTCATCTTGAGATCTGCAAAGATTGTTTAGAACAGAATAGCCACCCAAATAACTGAGTTAAACAATTAAGGACGAGTTGTTGAGCATTATCCATCTGGGCGCTAAAGAAAGCCTGACTAAAGGGATAATTTTTATTTTTTTTCAATAATCAACACTTAAGCATTCCTTCTGTTAGCAATTAGCCAATAGGTTCAATTGCTTGTTCCCACCACTCCCAGTAGATTCTGATAATAATCCAGCAAAGAGAAAGGATGTTTATTTTCCATTTTTGCTCCAGTAATGAGGCGTGTGCTCAGTTAATCTAAAATTTGTCAAACAGCTTAGGTTGAAATGGAGAGGTAAATCCTTAAGACTTCATATAGTTAAGGATGGAGAAAAAAGGTATTTTCTATCCATTAGATTTTTATTGTAATAAACCTTTAAAGGAGCATTTATGAGCCAGGACGCCTCAATAAAATTACATGCACTTATTCATAGACCTAAAGGCAAATCATAGGTTAATAAATGCTGCAAAAGTCTTAAATTATTTTCCTTTTTTTTTCTTAACTAACTGAACAGAACATAGCCCTAGTACAGCAGAACCTTGGCTAAAGTCAAAATGTAATGAGATAGAGGACATAAAATGGAGAGCCCTAAATCTATAATTCTCTGAGAACAGAGCAGATATTCATCTGTACAAATCATCAGTATAACCTCATAGGCTTATAGTATGTGAAGATTGAAAGCTATTTATTTGTTGAATAGACTATGATTTGAGTTCATCATGAAAAACAAAGCTCTGGGCCCTGGCCAGGTGGCCAACTTGGTTGGAGCGTCATCCTGTACAATTAAAGGTTTTAGGTTCAATCCCCAGGTCTGGGTGCGTACAGGAGGCAACTGATCAGTGACTCTTTCTCACATCAATGTTTCTCTTTCTTTGTCTCTCTAAAATCAGTAAACATATCCTCAGGTGAGGGGGGTAAAAATGCTCTGGGAATTAAAGTAGTCTATTTTAGAAATCTTGATGTCCACCACTCAGAACAAGAATGAACATTTGGTAGCAAAAGACCTTCAATGGGACTTGTTCAATTTAAAGTGATTAAAGGGGTGTACTGAAATAAGCAGACATTTAAGGTAGGGAGGTGATGAAATGTTGAATGTATGCGGGGAATCTTGAAGAGCTTTAGGTTTTAAGAAAACTTTATGCTTTAAAAGCAAAGATGTGGGTCAGCAAGATGACTCACTGGGAAGCTACAAATTCTTCTCTCACAGAGACATCAAGTTAACAACCATACCTTTGTGAGAACTAGGTGTGCAGAAACTGAGAAAGCTGGAAAATTATCATTGTGCATCTAAGTAAAGACTGGTTTAGACTAGACCCGTGGTCGGCAAACTGCGGCTCGCAAGCCACATGCGGCTCTTTGGCCCCTTGAGTGTGGCTCTTCCACAAAATACCACATGCGGGTGCACACGTACAGTGCGATTGAAACTTTGTGGCCCATGCGCAGAAGTTGGTATTTTGTGGAAGAGCCACACTCAAGGGGCCAAAGAGCCTCATGTGGCTCGCGAGCCGCAGTTTGCCGACCAATGGACTAGACTCATCAATGGATATTAAATCTAGGAGGTAGTTTTGATTAATAGTAGATATGCATGGTCTTATAGTATCTTCCCATAGATTTCGTATGATTGCAAGGAAGAAAAAAAGCCCTAATTATAGAATGGAATAATATACAATGGAAAAAAGTCAGTGAAGACCTTGACCAAGGAGATCAAAATTAACTTCACCAATGAGGGACAAATACCTCTCATGCACCTCCATATGTGATACCCTGAAACACACACATCATCATCTATGAAGAATTTCAGCCAAGAATGTATAACCTGAATCTAGTTATGAGGAAATGGTAGTCACACTCAAAATGATGAACATTCTCTTCAGAAAACAGAGGGAGGCCCTAACCAGTTTAGTTCAGTGGATAGAGCATAGGCCTGTGATCTAAAGGGTCCCAGGTTCAATTCCGGTCAGGGGCATGTATCTTGGTTGTGGGCACATCCCCAGTAGGGGGTGTGCAGGAGACAGCTGATCGATGTTTCTCTCTCATTGATGTTTCTAACTCTCTATCCCTCTCCCTTCCTCTCTGTAAAAAATCAATAAAATATTTTAAAAAAAAAACAGAGGGAAAAAAATATCCTTCAAAAATGTCCATGTCATAAAAGACAATGAAAGGCTGTCGAAATGTTCTAGTTGTTAAAAAGCAATAAAGAGACATGACAACTGAAAGCAACATCTTATTTAGATGAGATTTCTTACTCGAGGAAAAAAATATTACAAAGGACATTATTGGATCACCTGAACAACTGAATTATTAATATTAGACAAAAGTATAGTATTAATGTTAAATTTATTCATATTGGTAACTGCTATGTGGTTATATAAGAGAATATCTCTAAATTGTTAGGTACGAGGAGTCATGATGTATGGAACTTGCAAGTGATTGAAAAAATATTAGATAGATCGATAGATAGAACTAGGTAAAGCAGCAGAATATTAACAAATTCTTTGTCCTATTTTTTCAATTTTCTGTAGATTTGAAATTATTTCTAAGTAAATGAGTAAGAATAATTTTTTAAAGAATGTGTGCAATAATTTTATTAAACTGGTAATTTTATTTTCCTGGATTGGTTTTATACCTTGCCAATAAACACATTTATGTCCCCAGATTCTCTCTGAATAATCTTGAAAGAATTTTAGAATTTTTCTTTCCAGAGGTAGAAAAAAAGGTGCAAAATTGAAGATCCTTCATCATAGCTGATGCTACCATATATCTCATAGGTTTCTTGTTTCTAATATTTTTATCCATTTATAGTAAGCACAAATATGGTATTGTTTGTCTTCAGAATATTGACACTAAATGCAGTAGTCATTTTCTTCTTGCTATGTTTTAGTTTAGCAGAGATTATTTCACTTAATTATAACATGACAGTTGGTACTTTTAAATATGAAATGTTTCTTGTTAAGACTTTTTTCTGCTGATCTTCATAAACTGTCTAGACCAGCGGTTCTCAATCTATGGGTCGCAACCCCTTTGGGGGTCGAACGACCTTTTCACAGGGGTTGCCTAAGACCATCGGAAAACACATATATAATTACATATTGTTTTTGTGATTATTCATTATGCTTTAATTATGTTCAATTTGTAACAATGAAATTGGGGGTCACCACAACATGAGGAACTGTATTAAAGGGTCGCGACATTAGGAAGGTTAAGAATCACTGGTCTAGACTAATCATGTAAGGCTAGGTTATGATGCAGTGAGAAACAATCCCAAAATCTCAGTGTCTTAACGAACAAAAATGTGTTTCTTCCTCACACTATGTGTCATCAAGGAGGCTTTTCTCAAACTACTCAGGGACTCAGGTCGATGGAGGCTTTTTGTGGAGTTTGTTTGTTTGTTTGTCTGTTTGTATATCTGATGCTTCTACAATCACTGAGCCTAGGAAGGGTAATACAAAGCTTTACCCTGGTTCTGGCCCCTCAAGAGGGACAGGAAAGTTCAATCGTATTATGTGCTGAAAAAGAGAGAAAATCTGAAATGTTAGGTGAGCAGCCTTCATGATTTCCACACCTCGTATCCCAATAACAAAGACCAGGAGAATTTCACACAAAAATATCTTACAATGGAAATAGCTGAGAGGTCTTTTTAATTCTTTAAGTTGCCTTTTAAACTTTTAAGATGGATGGCAAAAAAAAAAAAGTAAAATCTGTCCTGGCTGGTGTACCTCAGTTAGTTAGCTGTTGTGCTGGCACCAAAGGTTGCCAGTTCAATTCCTGGTCAGGGCACATGCCTGAATTTCTGGCTCGATCCCGGTAGGGGGCGTGCTGCAGGAAGCTGATCGATATTTCACTCTCACATCGATGTTTCCCTCTCTGTGTGTCTCTTCCTCTCTCTGTAAAAATATTTTCTAAAATACAGTAAGTAAAGCCCTAGCTGGTTTGGCTCAGTGGATAGAGCATCAGCCTGTGAACTTTCAGGGTCCCGGATTCATTCCAGTCAAGGGCACATGGCCAGGTTGAGGGCTCAATCCCCAGGAGGGGACATGCAAAAGGCAGCTGATCAATGATTCTCTCTCATCATTAATGTTTCTTTTTTTTCTTTTTTGTATCCTGCTTCATTGCGAAATTCGTTGATTAAATCTAGTAGTTTTATGGTGGAGTCTTTAGGGTTTTTTATATCAGTATCATGTCATCTGCACATAATGAGAGTTTTACTTCCTCCTTTCCAATTT
>NW_006285114.1:0-432 GCF_000327345.1 Myotis davidii | reverse complement strand
TAGATCACCAACTTACACCGTACACAAAAACAATCTCAAAATGGCTAAATGACTTAAATGTAAGACGGGAAACCATAAAAATTCTACAAGACTCCATAGGCAGGAAAATGTCAGACATATGTCATAGCAATAGCTACAGACACAGCTCCTAGGGCAATGGAGAGTAAGGAGAAAATAAACAAGTGGGATTACATCAAAATAAAAAGCACAGCAAAAGAAACCATCCAACAAACCAACAAGAAAGCCCACTGCATATTTACCAATGATATTTCAGATAAGCGTTTAATCTCCAAAATTCACAGAGAACTCATACAACTTAACAAAAGGAAGATAAACAATCCAATCAAAAAATGGGCAAAGGATCTAAATAGACACTTTTTGAAAAAGGATATCCAGAAGGCCCAGAGACATATGAAAACTTGCTCAAAGTCA
>NW_006285113.1:803885-804718 GCF_000327345.1 Myotis davidii | reverse complement strand
TTAAAAAAAAAGCTCCTAATAATGATAAAATGACAACTCAGTAAAAATGCACAAATGAGAAGGAAATATGTGTCCTTTAAACATATAAAAAATATTAATTCTCACTCATAATCATATTAATTCAAATGAAAAGTCACTGAAGTACCATTATTACTTATCAGATTGGTAAAAATTTAAATGATTAATAATTAGGCATTGAGGAACTCTTAGGCAACAGGAACGGCAATTTGGCTGTGTCTCCCAAAATTCCATATGTACACACTCTTTGACTCAGCAACTTTATTTCTAGAAATTTATCCTCAGTTATAGTTGCAGGTGTGCGAAATGACTTAAGTACAAGCTTTTTCAGTGTTTGAACAAAAGAGCAAAAATCTGGAAAGCTAAACAAATATTCATCAACAAGGACCTGATCAAATAACGTACAGAATATCTATATTGTGGAATACTATGCAGCTGCAGAAAATAATGAGAAATATATTTGTGCACTGATACAGGAAGCTCTCCAAGACATATTACTGGTTGAAAAAAGCAGGGTGCAGAACAGTATATATAGTAGATAGCATTTATATTAAAAAGGGGGGAAATACTATATATTTGTATTATCTTGTAAATGCATTAAAAGTTTCTTAAAGGAGCCCTAGGTGGTTTGGCTAAGTGGATAGAGCATCAGCTGAGGACTGAAGGGTCCCAGGTTCTATTCCAGACAAGGGCACATGCCTGGGTTGTGGGCTCCATCCCCAGTGTGGGGCGTGCTGGAGGCAGCTGATCAATGATTCTCTCTCATCATTTATGTTTCTATCTCTCTCTCCCTCTCCCTTCCTCTCTGAATTCAA
>NW_006285113.1:800144-803329 GCF_000327345.1 Myotis davidii | reverse complement strand
GCTCCAGCCACTGAGTGAAGCCAGTCAGGGCAATAAAATACATATTTTTTTAAAGTTTCTTGAAAGTAACAGTGGGGCCAAAACCGGTTTGGCTCAATGGATGGAGCGTCGGCCTGCGGACTGAAGGTTCCCAGGTTCGATTCCGGTCAGGGGCATGTGCCTTGGTTGCGGGCACATCTCCAGTGGGGGATGTGCGGGAGGCAGCAGATCGATGTTTCTCTCTCATCGGTGTTTCTGACTCTCTTTCTCTCTCCCTTCCTGGCTGTTGAAAGGTGAATGGAATATATTTAAAAAAAAAAAGTAACAGTGGGTATCTGTTGTGAAATGCAAAGGTGGAGGGGATATATTTCACTATAAACTTTTTCAAAGTTTTGATGTTTAAATGTTATGAATTTTAAAAATAAAGTAAATGACTGTTTAAAAAAAGATAGGAAAGAAACAGAAACAGAATACAGTGGAGGGGTACTCCACTCGTCCTGGCTGTACTGGGGAACTTTCTCCGGGAACCACGCCCTGCAAATGGCCTTCCTAGCAGACTCTCCCTTGGAGACGTGACTCGGATAACACGCAGACTTCCAAACTGGCACACTGGCACCCTTGAACGCATTCCCCCAAATTCTTGCCGCTGTGGGAAGGGGCAGGGCTGCTCTGCTGGGTCTGCTGAGATTGCAAGCGATTTCCGCCTTGGTGACTCTACTCTAGGCTCTAAGCTTCGTGCGGGGTTTATTCAGCTGGAAAGCCCTGGGACTGAAGTCCTGAGAACCTCAGTCAGGCTCTTGTTTCTAACCTCCCGGGTGTCCTTTAACGCCCTTCATTCCATCACCAAAGAAGCCTGCATGGCCTCCTGCTCTTCTGAGTTTAAAGAGGAAAAATTTGTTTGTTTGCTTCCAGCACTAATTTAAGTGCTTGGTACTTAACCTCTCTGTACTTCTGTTCCCCCGCCCCTAGAAATAAAGTAAAATAAAGTAGCTCGGCCGGCGTGGCTCAGTGGTTGAGCCTCGACCTATGAACCAGGAGGTCACAGTTCCATCTCAGTCAGAGCACATACCCGGTTGCGGGCTAGATCCCCAGTGCGGAGTGTGCAGGAGGCAGCCGAACAATGATTCTCTCTCATCATTGATGTTTCTATCTCTCCATCTCCCCCACGCTTCCTCTCGGAAATAGATAAAAATATTTTTAAAAAGTAATTAGGATTCACAACCTAGAGGCAAAGATTTCTTCGGACACAGAAAGTAAACAGCCAGTTAAAAATTGGATAAATCTATACTTCGTCAGAATTTAAAACTTCTGCTCCTGACAAGACATGGTTAAGAAAATAAAAACGAGCCCTAGCTGGTTTGGCTCAGTGGATAGAGCATTGGTCTGGAATCCTGGGTTGGATTCTGGTCAAGGGCACATACCTTGGTTGTCAGCTTGATCCCCAGCCTCACTCAGGGAATGTGCAGGAGGCAACCAATCGGTGTGTCTCTCTCATATCGATGTTTCTCTCTCTGTCTCTCCCCCTCCCTTTCATTCTCTCTAAAAAATCAGTGGGAGCCCTAGCGAGTTTGGCTGAGTGGATAGAGCATCAGTCTGCAGACTGAAGGGTCCCAGGTTTGAATCCCGTCAAGGGCACATACCTGGGTCACAGGCTTGATCCCCAGTCCCCAGTAGGGTGCGTGCAGGAGGCAGCCGATCAATGATTCTCTCTCATCATTGATGTTTCTATCTCTCTCTCCCTCTCCCTTCCTCTTTGAGTTCAATAAAAAATATTTTTTTAAAAAATCAATGGGAAAAATATCCTCAGGTGAGGATTAACAAAAAACAAACAAAAAAAGAAAATGAAAATGAAAGCCATCGACTGAGAGAACATATTTGTAAAACATTTATTTCACAAATGCTCTCATTCAGAATACATTGAAAACTTTCAAAATCAATTAGAAAGGTCCCCCAATTTTTTTTTTAATGAGCAAAAGATTTGGACACTCACAAAAGAAAAAATAAAGAAGTGATCAAAAATGTTACTAATTAGGGAAAGGCAAATTAAAACTAAAACAAGATACCATCACAAATCCACTATAATGGCAAAAATTAAAAAGACTGCAAATACCAATGTTGGAAAGTCTCATTTATTGCTGACAGGAGTGAAAAATGATACAACTACTTTGGAAAAATGTTTGGTGGTTTCTTGTAAAGTTTTTTATACACCTACCTTATGACCCAAGAAATCGACTCCTCGGCAATTATTCAAGAAAAATGAAACATCTATTTATATAAAAACCATGGGTGTAACGTCATGACCGAGGCTCGACCAACCAGAAGGAAGTCAGTCCTGCAGGGGTTGTCTTGGCAACGGCTGTGCCCTCCCCAAGCTGTTTCCTGGAGCTGTTTCCAGTAAGGGCAAAGTTTGAGGCAGGAACCAGCCCTCAGAGCGTGGACCCACTGAGTCCTGGGTCCTCTTAGCAACAGCTGCGCCCTCCTTGAGCTGTTTCCCGTGAGGGCAAGGTTTGAGGCAGGAACCGGCCCTTGGAGCGTGGAGGCATGTCTTTATAAAGTTTTAATAGATTATATTAGAGGTCGTGGTAGTACTGTTTTACCCACAGTGTCTACAGGAATTGCTGCAAATTTACTTCTCGGTGGAAGCACCTTTCATTCCCAATATAAATTACTCATTCCACTAAATGAAACTTCAATTTCTAGATTCGATATAAACAATGAAGTTGCTAAAACTATTAAAAAGGCCCACTTCTCATTATTGATGAATGCACCATGGCAGCCAGTCGTGCTATAAACACCATAGACAGATTACCAAGAGAAATATGAATGTTGTATTTGGTGGGAAAGTTCTCCTTCTTGGAGGGGATTTTCGACAATGTCTCAGTATTATGCCGCATGCTATGTGATCGGTCATAGTACAAATGAGTGTAAAGTACTGCAATGTTTGGGGATGTTTCAGAAAGTTGGCTCTTACAACAAATATGAGATCAGAGGATTCTGCTTATAGTGAATGGTTAGTAAAATTTGGAGATTGCAAACTTGATGCCAGTTTTCATTTAGGAATGGATATTGTTAAAATCCCCTGTGAACTGATTTGTAATTGATCTATTATTGAAGCAACCTTTGGAAATACTATATCTATAGATAATATTAAAAATATATCTAAATGTGCAATTCTTTGTTCAAAAAATGAGCATGTTCAAAAATCA
>NW_006285113.1:791587-798230 GCF_000327345.1 Myotis davidii | reverse complement strand
CATGCCAGTTTCTCCCCATATGAGTCTGGGTCCCCAGAGACTCATCCAGAACTGGAGTTCAGAGCAGTTGGGAGCTTGAGACTCCCTCCCGATTGAAAAAGAACCGCGTCCTCAGCTGCCAGCCCTTTCGGCATGTGCCTCCGTACCTGTGCACTTTACTTCCGCAGCTCCTCTGAGTCTCAGTGTGCTTTTCTCTTTCCTTCTAGTCGTAGAATTTCCACTCAGCCAGCCTTCCTGTGGTTCTGGATGATGTCCGTTTTGTCTTATTAGTTGTATTTTTGAAGTGGTTGTGCGAGGCAGCAATTTCCGGTGTTTACCTATGCCGCCATCTTGGTTTCTCTCGAGAGAATCATCAATACATTGATTAATTGCCTCCTGCATGCACCCTGACCAGGGCCATGGATCGAGCCTACAATCAAGGTACATGCCCTTAACTGGAATCGAACCCGGGACCCCTCAGTCATCGGGCAGACACTCTACCCACTGAACCAAACCAGCTAAGGCAGTAACCTTATTTATAAGGTTCCAAATTAGAGGAGACTAAAGATTCATGACAACTAAGTGCAAATGTGATTCTGAACAGGATATTAGTTTGAGAACAGATGTAGGTAAAATGGATACTATCTGGACACTTGCTAAATATTAAATGTGGACTGTATTACTTTCCTATGGCTGCTGTAACAATTACCATGTACTTGCTGCATTAAAATAACAGACATTTATTCTCTGACAGCTCTGGGCAGAGGTTCGAAATCAGCTTCACTGCGCTGAAATCACTCTGCCTGGCGTGGTAGAGCGCACAGTCTCCCTGTTGCTGTTGAATAAATAACTATGTATGTGAAATGGGGCAATATAAAAGGTATACAGGAGCTCCTTGTGTTATTTTTGCAACTCATCTGTAAGTGTGATTATGTTAAAATTCAAAGGCACCAGAAGAGTAACTATTAGGGATAATAGAGACGGGGATATAAGACTAAAGTGTGGGTCCTGGCCAGTGTGGCCCCGTTGGCTGAGTGTCATCCCACGGGCTGAGAGGAGAGGTCGTCGGTTGGATTCCCAGTCATGGCACATGCCCAGGTTCAGCTCAATTCCAAGTAAGAGGCATGCAGGAGGCAGCCGACAGATGTCTCTCTCTCATGGATCTCTCTCTCTCTCTCTCTCTCTCTCTCTCTCTCTCTCATCAATAAAAACTTTTTTAAAAAAGACTACAGTTTCATGCCACTCCTAAGGTCAGTGGGATAGATTCCTCACCAGCCGCGGGAAATTAGGTCAGGTAAGACTGTTTTTGCATTTGGGTGATGCTTATTTCCCAAGCCATTATGCAGCGATTGCCCCCTTTGATCCTTACAATAAGTTTGTGGGGTTGGAAGGGCAGATATTTTTATTCCCAGTGAACAGTTAAAAAAACCAAGTCACTTAAGTAACTCGGCAAAGATCCCACACCAGGTTAGTGGCAGAGTTAGACATTTCAGAAACAGCTTTCTCCTCATTCTCCTGCAAGAGTGGCTGAGGTAAAACAGCCCTGCACTCCAGTCCTGGCTACAACTCACCCGGTGTCTCACTCCAGGCAGGTCCGTTATGCGGAGGTGGCAAACCACCCTGAGGTGTCGCAGGCAGCACAGCAAGGTTTCCGTGTGGTCCCCTTGAAGTGCAGTGTAAGCAGTGAGCTCCCTCACCAGGCTCTGGGCTCTCCTCGTAGCAGTGACTCCGGGATCCAGGCTGTCCTTGGGAGGGAACAGGGCAGGGCGGGCCCTTGGCTTCCAGCTGTGCAGGTAAGAAAAAGGGAGTGAGCCCTGGCCAGAGTAGCTCAGTTGGTCAGAACATTGTCCAGATACAACAAGGTTGTGGGTTCGATCCCTGGTCAGGGCACACACAAGAATCAATCAGTGAATGCATAAATAAATGGAACATCTAATCGATGTTTCCCTCTCTCCCCTTTCCTCTCTCTATAAAATCAATAAATAAAATATTCAGAAAAAGGATGTGAGGTTTAGGTGGAATGTTTTAAGCCTGGATATGGGTTATATCACATCTGTATTCTGACCAGAATTCAATTGCACGGTCCCACTTAAATGCATGGAGGTCTGGGAAATGTGGTCTTTCTGTGAAGTACGAAGGAACATAAAACAGTTCTGTGAACACCCAGCTCTGGCTCTGTCACACTGTTGTAGGCAGCGGGAATGGCACCAGGTGTCTGACGGGTGGGGTCAGACCAAACCTGGGTCTAGCAACCTCACTGCTTGGGTTCTCGCTAGGAAAGAATTCAGAGCATGACCCACCCTGTAAGAGAACAATTATTGGGTAAATTACAGAAGTAGGAAAAGTAATTCCTAGGAGAAATGGGCTTAGCAAACAGGTTGTAGAGGTCAAGGAAACCCTTGGAGCTTGGGCGTGAGGAAGCTCCTGGAGGCGGGGCGGGGGCAGAGGGGAAGGGAAAGTCATGGGTGGGCGGCTGCCCTGGAGGGAGAGCGCACTGGGTCCTCCATCCTAAGGGTTTCAAGGGCAGAGATTTTAGGGAGGTCCCAGGGGAGGATCTTACTAGACTATGCAGCAGCTTTCCAGGTGTGTCCATTCAGGATTGTGGTCCCCGCTGATTGATTGGCCAGCACCAGGGCGGGCGTCATTATTCATTGCAGCTGGTCCTGACGTCAGCTTTGGCTGGTTTTGCTGCTTATCTGGGCCTGGAGCTGAACTACAACTGAGTCATTCATAGATGTTATCTCTAGGGAGGAAAGGTCAGGGGGTCCAAACTGGTGACCAGTGATTTCCTAGGGGAGGAAAAATACCCTGGGGGCAAGGTCCCACCCTTTTGATTGTCCTTTGCTAGGCACCTGGGGCTTTCCACCCTGGTGACCCTTTGCCCCTGGCCCATCGTCCTTGCTCTGCTCAAGTCTAACTGCCTACAGCAATGCCAGCTATGTAAACTTGACCAATTTATTTAAATCCCTTCTAAGTTTTCTCATTTACCAGAGACAATAATACCCCCAGGGTTGTTGCACTAAATAAAGTTCATAAATACACATAACATGCATAGCCCAGGGCCTGGCACATAACCAACCATAAGTGCCTATTGTTGGTATTCTGTAACTCTCCCGTCTCTTCTCGTGCTAGTTACATCAATTCCCAGGCTAGTGGTGGAGCTATTCATGTCAAACCTTCCCTTGTGCTGACCATTTGTTCCTTGGTCTCTGCCCACCACATAACATAGGTTTGTTTGCTTGCTTGCTTGCTTGTTTGTTTACGTAGATTAGTTTAATCAAAAAGAAAGAGCAAGGCCTTAGAGCAGGCCCACATGGCAGGATGTAATACAAAGAGCAATGAGTCATTTTGCAAAATACACCTCAATGCCTAGGTCTGGGGTCAGTGCAGGCGCCCCTGAATCTCCAGGGGTTGCCCCTCTCTTTATTCTAAACAACAGGTGTTGGCAAACTTCCACCAAAGCTGGCTGAGTTATCTATTCTCTGCTCTGGAATTTAGAGGGAAAGAAAGGAGTGGTATCCAGGGAGGTCAGGTCCACAGCTGTTGGGAGTGTACACATTCTCCACACTCGATGCCACAGAAGTTTCAGATGGGTCCATCCAAAGAGGTCCAACTAGGGACACTTTGGGCCTCCTGGTGACCTGAAAAACAGAACACCGGCATCCAAAGCTACGTCTGACCATTTCTTTTCTGCCAGATAGAAACACCCCTCTTTGTCTGGAAATGGTCACCTGGGGCCAGAATCTGGGGCCTGCAGCTGGGCTGGTGTGTGTGTGTGTGTGTGTGTGTGTGTGTGTTCCCTGTGCACAACTGAACCAGGATTTGGCCCACCCTCAGAGAAGGTGATTTAACCTTCCAGTTAGTGACCAGAGTTGAGAAGTTTAGCAAATTTGGTGAAAGATGTAATTTATGATGATGGAGCCTCATTAATGCTCTTTTAGACCAGCCGATGTCCGAGTTCTCCTGGTTTCATAAACTAACAGATTTGAACACAATAAAGCAAAAACTCAAGACAAATGTGATTCTCCCCGAAACAAAGAGCGACCTTTACCGAAGTCTTAAGTCAAACATGCAACTTTTGGTCATTCTTGTGAGAAGCCCTCCCAGCGCCTCTGGTGGCGAATTGTAAGCAGCAGACTTCTTTGTGGCTCAAACCAACAGGAGTGGGGGCAGCGCCCCCTCTCCTCCGCGCAGACAGCCCTCCCCGGGATGAGCGCTAGGCCTTGCCTCGCTGTGCTGTGGCTGCTGTGTTTGCTGACTAACTTCTGGCCTCCTGCACTCTGGACCTTTCCTGTCTCAACCCGTGGTCCTTTTCCATCTCCCCGTGACGTCAGTGAGCTCTGTGGACTTTGCTCCTTTCTGCTGGTACCTGCCCGATCCTGGGGCGCCCTGTTTTCCTTATCAAAGGCGCTCCTGAATTTTTGTGATGGGGGTTCGTAGGAGGGGCAAGCCCTTTGGAAGGTAGTTAGGCAACTGTCCCTTCTTGCAGAATTTCAGGGCCATCCTGACACTGTATCACATACACAATACCCCTAGGGCCATGGTCGGTATACTGTGGCTCGTGAGCCACACGCGGCTCTTTAAAATACCACGTGCGGGCGCGCACGTACAGTGCGATTGAAACTTCGTGGCTCATGTGCAGAAGTCAGTATTTTGTGGAAGAGCCACACTCAAGGGGCCAAAGAGCCGCGTGTGGCTCGCGAGCCACAGTTTGCCAACCACTGCCCTAGGGCAGTGGTTCTCAACCTTCTGGCCCTTTCAGTACAGTTCCTCATGTTGTGACCCAACCATAAAATTATTTTTGTTGCTACTTCATAACTGTAATGTTGCTACTGTTATGAATCGTAATGTAAATATCTGATATGCAGGATGGTCTCAGGCGACCCCTGTGAAAGGGTCGTTCGACCGCCAAAGGGGTCGCAACCCACAGGTTGAGAACCGCTGTCCTAGGGGTTGTGAAAGTTGGGGACTCTGAATTTCAGGAAATTGTTATAAAGCTGCATTTCCTTACCACTGTTTCTACTTAAATTGAGTATTTATACGGAGTGGCTTGCTGTTAGGGAGGCTCAGACTCTCCCCAGCCCACCTCTCAGTGCCTCCACTACATCCCTGATCAGACATGAAAATAAATGTGTGGAGAGCATCGAAATCAAAGGTTGTGGCAGTTGGTAGCTACCACCAGCACCTTCCAGAAGGTCGGGAAGTGACACAACTGAAGTGAGGCTCAAATGAGAGCTAGAAGAGGAAAGAAAAAGAGAAAGAATTTTCCAGGAGCAAATCTGCAGGGGAGGGCTCAAAGCTCCTGCTGCTGGTTCCAGAAAGGCTAGTGACACCGTTTAGTTAAAAGGCTTTTGTGGAAGAGGAAGGCGGGGGCGGGGTGTCCGGAGTGCGGTGACTCAAGTTCACGTACTGAGGCCTCCGAGTCCCAATTGCGTAACCCGGTGAACGTGTTTAGCTTTCCCAGTGGGTGTTTAGGTCCCTAAAATGGGGTCAGGGACCCAGGCCACATCACAGGTTGTCCTCAGGCTCCAGGGAGATAACAGTTTGTTACGAATTGTAAGTTTCAGTGTACCTAAACGCTTTTGAACTTCTTGGAATTTCTTCTAAACATTTTAGGGAACCTGCCAATCATTTCGAATGCAACTTGCGTTTGTAAATTCCCCTTCTTCCTCCCACATACAGGTCTGTCCAGCATGTCTGTAACGTCCCCTTTCGCAATGCAAATGCCCCCGGGGAGAAGGCAGTTTCCAGGTAACACCTTCCAAGTCGGTAAATGCCTCAGCTCAGAGCTGGCATGGCAGGTGGGATGGGCCGGAAGGGACTGGAAGGACGGAGGGCCGGGAGGGCCACTTGCGGCTGGAGCTCTGTAGAGGCTGCTGAGACCTGACAGTAGCGGACACTTTGCTGAGGGGAGAGCTGGGCGGAGCAAAACCACCTTTCAGCCTTTCAGCACTTTTTCCCAGGTACCCAATCCTATGCAAAGGGTTGGAATCATTTGTTTCTTCTCTGTGACATGTACACACCTGTAAATGTGTATGGATAAACTATATTTAATCCAGTCCCTTAACGGGCAGACCACAAATGACCAGATATCAGCTCCCAGTTCACCAGTGAGAAATAAAGTATGAAGAGACTAAAAAAATATTGAACGCTCGCAGGAGAAAAGCTCAGAATTTTCCTTTTCTACTGGGATGGAAGCCTGGCCTTTTTTTTTTTATAGGCAATTTTTCGAGCCCTTACTTTTTAGTCTTAATATTCACCCTCCAAACACGGATGAATAGGTTTCTTCTTGCTGCTCTGACACTTTTTAATAAAACTTTAAAAAATTATAATTGTAGACAGCAAAATATTAAGCTTGATGAATTTTTACCTATGCACACACCTGGGTAACTCCATCAAGGTATACGAAACAGCCCTAGCCGGTGTGGCTCAGTGGGTGGAGCATCGGCCTGTGAACTGAAAGGTCCCAGGTTTTTTGTTTGTTTTAATATGTTTTATTGATTTTCTACAGAGAGGAAGGGAGAGGGATAGAGAGTTAGAAACATCCATGAGAGAGAAACACCGATCCCGCCTCCTGTGCACACCCCCTACTGGGGATGTGCCCATAACCAAGGTACATGCCCTTGACTGGAATCGAACCTGGGACCTTTCAGTCCGCAGGCCG
>NW_006285113.1:772740-783059 GCF_000327345.1 Myotis davidii | reverse complement strand
ATTCCAAATTATATACACCCCTTTATTACAAAACACTCCAGTCCATCACTTCCACAAGAGTTAGTCCTTTCTAAGACTAGCAGTTCAAAGTAGTGTGCAGAATCAGGTCTTACTGAGCACTTCAATAAAGTTTTCAGTAGAAAGACACCCAGATGGTTTAAGGGCTGGGATCTTGCTGAGTTTCCAGGTCATGACCCTCAAGGTTTTGAAACTAGTAGTAATTTCTCTTCCTTCTTTTGTTGAGCTTAGCATGCTTTTTTGGACTATAAATTAATTTTGGATACACATTTGAAAATATCCGAGTTTTTTAAAAACTACATCATTAACACATACTCATTCCTTAAGCCTACAAATAATGATGCTACCTTTTGCCCTGGCTGGGTAGCTCACTTGGTTAGAGCATCCTCCTGATATGCCAAGGTTGCGGGTGCAATCCCTGGGCAGGGTACAAGCAAGGGGCAACTGGTGGTTGCCTCATGATTCTTTCTCATTATGGATGCTTCTCTCTCTCTCTCTCTCTTCCTTCCTCTCTGAAATCAATAAAAATATATTTTTTAAAAAGGCATACCAAACATTCCCAGTACCCTCAGAGGCTCTCCCAAGCTTGCACTCAGTCAGTAACCCCCCCCCCCCCCCCTCCCCCCCCCCCAGACCACCACCTCTATCAGCAGAGATTCGCTCACCAGTTTTATAAATGGAATCACACAGATATGCTCTCTGGCACACACTCCTCAGCCATCCATGATGTTGCAGACAGCAGGAGTTCATATTTGCGTTTAGTCTTCCATTGTGTGGATAGACCACAATTTATCCTTCCTGCTGTCCGTTGCCATTAGATTGTTCCTAGATTTGGGTGATTATGAATAGCACTGCTATGGACATCCTCATATATTTCTGTTGGTAGACATAAGCCCTCACTTCTCTTAGGTATATTCCTAGGAGAGAAATTATAGGACAAGAGGGCAGGCAGGCTATAACTTAAATAGGTAGAACAAACAGTTTTTCAAAGTGATTGTATCAATGTAGTCCCACCAGAAATATCTGAGAGTTCTAGTTCCACAACCTGGCCAATATTTGGTATTTCCATTATCTTTTCTCTCTTTATTTATTTATTTTTTGCCATTCTAATGAGTGTGTATCTCATTCGTGGGTTTTAATTTGCAACGAGCACTTTAAAAAGTATGTAGCCCTGCCAAAACCGGTTTGGCTCAGTGGATAGAGCGTCGGCCTGCGGACTGAAAGGTCCCAGGTTCGATTCCGGTCAAGGGCATGTACCTGGGTTGTGGGCACATCCCCAGTAGGAGATGTGCTGGAGGCAGCTGATCGATGTTTCTTTCTCATCGATGTTTCTAACTCTCTATCTCTCTCCCTTCCTCTCTGTAAAAAATCAATAAAATATATATTTTTTAAAAAAAAGTATGTAGCCCTAGCCCGTCTGACTTCATGGATAGGGCATCAGCCTGCAGACTGAAGGGTCCTGGATTCAATTCCTGTCAAGGGCACATGCTGGGTTGTGGGCTCGATCCTCACTAGGGGGTATGCTGGGGGCAGCCGATCAATGATTTTCTCTCATCATTGCTGTTTCTATTTCTCCCTCTCCCTTTCCCTCTGAAATCAATAAAAAATATATATATTTTTAAAAAGTATGTGGACTTGTTGGAAATTTTGGATGTTCTCTTTTGTAAAGTGCCTGTTCAAGTCTTGTACCCATTAACTATTGGGTTGTCTGTCTTTTACTTAGTTATTTGTAAAAGTATTTTTTAACTATGTATTTTGGATTTGAGTTCATTATTGGATGCATGTATTATAACTATCTTCTTCAAGTCTGTGACTCACCTTTTCACTTTCTGAATGGTGTCTTTTGATGAATTTCTTAATTTTAATATAGTCCATTTTATCAATTATTTATCTTATGCTTGGTTGTTTTGGTGTCCTATTTAAATAATCTTTTTCCTACTCTCACTTTTAAAATTAGAAAATTATTCTTTTCAAAAGTACATTGTAAAAATATTAGAACACATAGATTATCACAAAGAAGAAAAATAACCATCTATAATGCTACCAGCCATAGATATAATTTCTATTAACATTTTGATACATATTCTAGTATTTATTAAAGTTTATATGTATAGTTTTATTTTTCAAAAAGTGGGTGATACTGTATTTATTTTTATTAACTTTTAAAAACATATTTTATATAAATATTAATAAATGGTTATCTTTATAACTTATTGAAAAATTTAAAAAATATATTTTGTTGATTTTAGAGAGGAAGGGAAGAGAAAGAGATAGAAACATCAATGATGAGAGATAATCATTGATTGGCTGCCTCCTGCATGCCCCCTACTGGGAATGAAGCCCCAAACTCAGGCATGTGCCCTGACCAGGAATTGGACCGGGAATTGAACTATGAATTCCTGGTTCATAGGTCGAAGCTCAACCATTGAGCTACACCAGCTGGGTGAATGGCTGAGGTTTTTTGTTAATCCTTGCCCAAAGATTTGGTTTTTTATTGATTTTAAAAAGAGAGGGAGAAGGAGGGAAACTTCAATCAGTTGCCTCTCGTACACACCTAGACAGGGGATCAAACCTGAAATCTGCATATGTGCCCTGACTGGGAATCAAACCTCAAACCAGTAATCCTCCAGTGTATAGCTCAGTGATGGCGAACCTTTTGAGCTCGGTGTGTCAGCATTTTGAAAATCCCTAACTTAACTCTGGTACCGTGTCACATAGAGAAATTTTTTGATATTTGCAACCATAGTAAAACAAAGACTTATATTTTTTGATATTTATTTTATATATTTAAATGCCATTTAACAAAGAAAAATGAGTTCGCGTGTCACCTCTGACACGCGTGTCATAGGTTCGCCATCACTGGTATAGGACATCACTCCAACCAACTGAGTCACACAGGCCAGGGCTGGCTGTGTTTTATAAGTAAATACTTTCTTAAATTTTTAAGAAATTGGGCAGTTAAAATAAATCTCAGTTTTAGTGGTCAAGTCCATATCATGTGCCAAGAATTCCAGCTTCCTGTGGCTTAGTTGGAGAAAATATATATTTTTTAAAATATATTTTTATTGATTTCAGAGAGGAAGAGAGAGGGATAGATAGAAACGTCAATGATGAGAGAGAATCATTGATCGGCTGCCTCCTGCACGACCCATACTGGGGACGAAGCCCACAATTGGGCATGTGCCCTGATCAGGAATCAAACTGTGACCTCCTCCTGATTCATAGATCGACGCCCAACCACTGAGCCACGCTAGCTAGGTGAAAGAGCACTGTTTTAAGAGTCATTAGTCTGGAGTTATGCCTGAGCAGTTTAGTTCCAGACTGGAATTTCAAAAAAGGGGTCATTTAGCTTTTCAGAGCTTCAATTCCCTAATCTTAAAATTGGGGCTAATAATTCCTTATATCAGAAATTGGAAGTATCTCAGGGCCCATCAATAGACTTATCAAAGAGAATACATTTCTAAATTGGAATAAGATATAGCCATTGAAAATGTAAATGTAAATTTATATTTATTGATGTAGAAAGCTGTTTTCAACATACTCTGAATGAAAAAAAAGCAGGCTAGAGAGATGGGTATAGTATGACGTGCCACTGAGGCAAATTATACAAATGAAGAAGGAAAGATATATTTATGCCTGGCTGGTGTGGCTCAATGGGTGAGCATCGATCCATGCATCTGGAGGTCACCTGTTTGATTCCCTGTCAGGGCACATGCCGGGGTTGCAGGCTCAGTCCCCAGGGTGGGGTGTGCAAGAGGCAACCTATCGTCATTGGGGTTTCTCTTTTTCCCTTTCCCTTCCTCTCTGAAATCAATAAAAAAGTAAAGTAAAATAAAAGCCCTCAAAGAAAATTAGGAAAAAACGTCATGATATTGGACTTGACAATGATTTTTTGGATATAACACTACTAAAAGCACAGGCAACAAAATAAAAATAGACAAATGGGACTACATCAAACTTAAAACTTGTGTGTATCAAAGGACATAATCAACATAGTAAAAGGCAACCCATGGGATGGGAGAAAATATTTGCAAATGATAAGGGGTTTATATCTAGAATATATAAGAACCCCTATAATGCAACAAAAAAATCAAATAATCTTATTAAAAATGGGCAAAGGACTTGAATAGACATTACTCCAAAGATCATTTATATATGGCCAACAAGAATATGAAAATATGCTCAAAATCACTAACTGTCACAAAATGCAAATCATTCTGTTTTGTTTTGCTTTGCTACTGTCAAGCAAAGCAAGGCAAAACAAAACAAAATAACTAGTGTTAGCAAAGATGTATAAAAACTGGAACCGTGTGCACTGTTGGACGGATTGTAAAATGGTGCAGCCACTATGAAAAACAGCATGGAGGGTCCTTTAAAAAAACACTCCTACATGATCCAGAAATCCCACTTCTGGGCACACATCCAGAATAATTGAGAGCAGGGTCTTCGTTCATAGCAGCATTATTCACAATGGAAGCAACCCAAATGTCCATCAACAGATTAATGGATAAACAAAATGTGGTACCTACACACAATGAAAGGTTATTCAGCATTAAAAAGGAAGGGAGTTCTGACATAGGCAGTGACATGGATGAACCTTGAGGACACTGTGTAAAGTGAAATGGGCCAGTGTAAAGTGAAAAGGCAAATACTGTATGATTCCACTCATAGGAGGCATCTAAAGTAGTCAAATTCATAGAAACAGAAAGTAGAATGATGGTTGCCAGGAACTAGGGGGTGAGGAAAGGGGAGGTGTTTAATGGGTACAGAGTTTCAGTTTTTGCAAAAATGAAACTGTTCTGGAAATAGGTTGCCCAGCCATGTGAATGTGCTGAACAATACTGAACTGTACACTTAAAAATGGTTAAGGGTAAATGTTAAGTTTTTTCTTTTCTTTTTAAAATATATTTTATTGATTTTTTTACAGAGAGGAAGGGAGAGGGATAGAGAGTTTGAAACATCGATGAGAGAGAAACATCGATCAGCTGCCTCCTGCACACCTCCTACTGGGGATGTGCCCGCAACCAAGGTACATACCCTTGACCGGAATCGAACCTGGGACCTCTCGGTCCGCAGCCCGATGCTCTCTCCACTGAGCCAAACCGGATAGGGCTTAAGTTTTTTCTTAATCACAATTAAAACAACAAATGCTAAAATGATTTTGTCATAATCTGTTCCCTCACTAGCCTGTTCCTCATACCTGTGGAGAATCATCCAGGCCCAGGTCAGGCCTCCCTGAAGACCTCCGTGGGCTCCCTCGGCTCTTCTGTTCTCCCAAGCTCTATGGCTCTGTCTCCTACTTATTTGGCACTTGAACCTATGAAGCTTTGCACTGTTGACTGCCTTATATAGTTATTTCTAGAAATGCATGTCTTTGTCTCTCTCATTGTTCTGTAATAGCATAATATTTAACTAGTAGCCCGGTGCACAAAATTCATGCACTCGGGGGGTGTCCCCCAGCCTGGCCTGTGCCCTGTCACAGTGTGGGAGCCCCACAATCCATTGCCCCAAAGAGGTAGGCCCCACCCACCCATCCAGGGCTCCTTGATGGATTGCCCCAAAGTGGTAGGCCAGAGCCAGGGTTCCTGCCTCCACACGGCGCAGAGCCGCGGGACCCCCAGATCGCTGCACAGAGCCGAGGGACGCCCAGGCCTCGCTGCGTGGAGGCCTCCGCCTGGCTCCTGGCCTCCTGGTGATGGATTGTGATGCGTGACGCAAGTCCCCGACTCTGCAAGTCCCCACCCACCCACGCCTGCTGCGCATGCAGCCTGCTGATGGGTCGTTACATGTGAGGGCGTCCTGACCATCTGCATATTACCCTGTCATTAGTACAGATATTCACAAACACTCATGCCCACTTCATTTAAACTTCCAATCCTGGGAAATCAGTGCAGGATAGAAGTTTTGGCTTGTGGGCTAAGCTCCAGTATATAAGTACTAATTGTAGCTATAGATGGAATTCCAAATGTTTTTTCTTTCTTTTGTTTGATTTGTTCTCTCTCTCTCTTTTTTTAAAGAATAAAGTGTCTCTTATTTATTACACTGAAACAAAATCATGCCTTTTGGCTTACTCCTACTGAGTTAAGAACATTAACAATAATTGGCGTACAACAGAGTTCCCGAAACACAGCAGATGAATTACCTTACATACACATTGTAAGCACACTCCATATTTATGACACAGAAGTAACCTTGGACATTTTTTAAACAGCAAAAATATACAAAACAGTTACAACTGGAAATAATATCGGCCAAGTGCCCCGAGTTTTTATCCCAGGGACACACCCCAGAAATCCCAAGTTAAGACAAAGACGTCGCAAAATGTTTTGAATATTAAGAATGTGTTTTTTGGGAGCGGATACAATAACAGCTTTTCCTCTGGCTTAAGGGAGTCAGCAGTTTGAAGTGAATACACTTAGAATTGGGAGGTGGAAATCCCTAGAGGAGTCAGAATTCTGAGGCAGGAGTCCAGCGAGGGAGCCCACCTGTTTCTCCATGACGCTCACTCGGGGCTCCCACTGTGAAAGAGCTGCTGGGGTCCCTTCCGCTTCAGATGGGCAGTTGCTAGGTGGTGTGAGTGACTTTTGCATCTTCACTGCAATGAATGATAGCTTGTGAAATGCATGTCCCTTTCAAAACAGAACTGTCTGTATCCCAGCAGATGAAGCAGCAGGCACTGTTGGCAGTCTGAGGGTAACATCTGCCCCGCCCGACTATGGGCCCTGAAAGCTGGGAGCATGGAGGTGTGAAGCAGCCTGGAGATGCTGTCAGTGGCACCATGGGGTTGATTGTAGTCACCTTCCTACCGTATTAATTCCAATCACAGCCATACTCTTTTTTTGTGGCATTGTGATTGGAAGCTTCTCGCTAATACCTTATTCCTATGAATGCATTTGGGGCACAACGTATTATCCTCCAGGTGTAGGGGTGGAAAGTTACAGGAAGGTACCAAGAACAGTGAACACACTTGCCCTGGTTTCTCAGGAACCCAGGCTTGCCCAGCATAAAACTGTAGCTGAACCCAAACCCCTGTGTCTGCAGGGAGACTTTGTCCATGGACCACACACCACTTGTAACCAGAGGCCTCCTGTGGGGACCCCACGGTCTCCATCTTCCCAGTCGTGGCTGCAGTTCTGCTCCAGGAGGCAAACACGGCTTTGGCGTGGAAGTTGTTACAAAAATATTGCCCGTTCCCTCAGGAGCAACCCCCTCTCCAGGGGAGCAGTCATTTCGGGAAGACCAAAACTGTCCTGAGTCATTTCCCCCTTTTTCATCTTCAATTTCCTTTGTGATAATGTCAACATCCTTGCCTCCTCTGGTGTGATAGGAATATCCTTTTGGTTAGGCTAAGCACATTGACACAGCCTATTCTATGCTTCCATTTCTGGCCGCTGGTGCTCAGCTTTCACTGCTGGCACCAAACCCTCACTACGTTTCCGCGAATCAGGTTAACGGGTGGCAAGTGAATGGGCAGTGAAGGAATCGGTATCTTCTTGTGAACTCTCACTCTTTTATTTGCTTGTGCCATCTTCTGTGGACAGGAAACGCTGTCATCTCTCTCAGGTCTCTCCCGTTTGGTCTCCATCCTTCAGGTTCTTTGTATACGTGGTTCACCAGCAGCCCCATGTTTCTCTTTAGCTTGTGCTGGCTGGAATTTGCAAGCTTCTCCCGCTCCCCCGACTTCTTTGGGAGTTCCACTTCTTGCCTTTTGCATTTTTCCACACTCAGAAAAGAACTTAAGGCTGACAAGAAGAAAATCTTCTTACTTCTCTGATTTATTCTTCTGCTCCACTTCAGCGATCTGTTTGCAGCATTTCCTACATAGAGGTGAGGAAACTGGGATCTAGCGAGAAGCTAAGTAATTTGTCCACGGTCACATAGCACAAGGATTAAGGCTCTCCTTCCAGGCCACTGTCCTTAACTCAGCCTTACTTATAGTAAGCTAGCAGACATGTGCTTGCTCCCCTGAATAACTCATCTTACTGCTAACTGCTCCCTAGGTTTTGCAGATTACATGGGAGGGAGAATGTAAAGAACTGAAATGAACTCATGTTCGACAAGCCCCGAGGCTACCCAATGTTCTTTTCTTCAAAAGGAAATGTCTCCTAATGTTTTCTTATGTGATCGCTTTATTAAAAATCTGAAAATACTGATAAAAATGTAAAAATATTCATGATTTCCTGCCGGGAGCCGGTCCATCCTTGCTGTTTCAAGGGACCTGGCATATATGGCATACTGTTCTTAATATGTTTGCTCACCTTCTTGGCACTATGTGTTTTAACCAAGGTCACCTCTCCGAGAAAGGTTGTTTCCCCAGGTAGAGATTTCCCCCTGAAGTTAGGGAGGGAATAAAACCCCTTCACTAAGTGCCAGGCAGGTAATTAATCTCTTTAACTACGAACAATCATGCTTAAGCTACATAATCTTTACTCCCTGGAATGGAGATAAGAAACACCCTAACCTTTGGAATAGAGATTGATAGGATTGGAATCAACTGGTATAAATACAGATGTAACAACAGGACACAGAACCTAGACAGGCAGAACCTAGACACAGAACCTAGCAAGAGAACCTGGCTGAAGAACCTAGACACCGAACCTAGAGACAGAACATGGCAAAAGATGCTGGACAGAACCTGGCTACAGAACTTGGTTGGAGAACCTAGACAGAACCTGGCTGCAGAAGCCGGCTACAGAACCTGGCGACTGAACCTGGCCGGAGAACCTAGCGAGAGAACATGGCTACAGAACCTGGCTGGAGAACCTGGATAATGTGACTGGAGAACCTAGCAAGAGAACATGGACACAGAACTTGGCTGGAGATTGTGGCTAGAGATCCTGGCAAGGCTGCTGATCAACTGAACGCTGTCTCTGTGTCATTCCTTCTTCGCCGACTCCGTCTACACCTTTGGGGAACCCCTGGACCTGCTGGGGTTGGACCCCAGCAATTTCCCATACTCAGAGACTGTCATTGGTAATACCATGGAGTATATCCTTCCGGATGTCTCTTGCACTTGTTTGTGATTCTCTCTTATCTGGATCACAGGTAACACTATTTTTGTCATATCTTTTATCATTTAAAAATATATTGTATCCCAGCTGGTGTGGCTCAATTGGTTGAGCTTCGTCCTGTGCATCAGGAGGTTTCTGGTTCGGTTCCCAGTCCAGGTGCATGTGGGAAGCAACCAATCAACATTTCTCTCTCACATGGATATTTCTCTCTCTCTCTTTCTCTTTCTCTCTTCCTTTCTCTCTAAAATCAATAAAAACATATTTTTAAAAAAGAAAATAAAGTTGATCTATTTATTTCTTTAAATATAGAAAAGTATAAAAAATTAAAGTATAATAATAATAATTTTAATTATTAATATTTCCAACCTCTTGTTATATAGTTAGATACATACAGTATACTAATTTTACATTCTACTTTTTTTTCGCAATGATATCTGAACTTTTTACTGGCCTCCTGACCCCCCAGGGGGTGTCCCACTTCTGCTGACTTTAATGCCTCAGAACTTCGGTGTCCTTCACCTCAGATAGCACTTTGCTGTCCACAGTCCTGTGGGTGGTAGTCTTTTGGATGGATTGTATGGAGTGGCTGTGGTCCAGGGCATCACCAAGATGGAAGTCCTTCCCTTCTACCAGCAGGCAGTGTAAGTGTTGCTCTCAACCTCCAGGTTGACCTTGATGTTTAGCAGGGCCTCCTACTCCTGGGCTTGGCGCTGCCCTTCTGCCTGGGTCTGGGCCTGCTCTGACTCCCAGAGCAGCGGGATCCCACTGAGCTATTCCATCTGTGTGGCATAGTGTGTCTCCACCTCCCTCAGGCTGCTCGCCAAGCTGGCCTTCGGATTTCTCATCAAGTCCAGGCTAATCTCCAAGGACTGAGCCATACGGCTCAGCCCCGTGTCATCTCAGCAGCTCCTGTCTCTGCAGTCTGCAAGGAGACCATAGTGGTGCTCTCCTCAACCTGGTGGGACCAGTATTTGTCTAGCTCCTCCTGGTTCTTCTGAGCCAGCTCATCACACTGGGCCCGGATGTCTGCCGTGATCTGGCTGAGGATTTGGGGGCACCCAACTCCGTGGTTAAGCCAGAGTTGGCGATCTGGTTTTGTAGATCATTTACTTCCTCCTCATGGTTCTTCTTCACTAAAAGCACCTCCTCCTTGAGAGCCTTGATCTCTGTCACCAGCTGCAGCCGAGTGACACTGGTGTCACCAATGACCTTTCAGCGCCCACTGATACTACTGTCCACAGACAGGCACATGGCCAGCTCTGTCTCATTCTTGACTCTGAAGTCATCAGC
>NW_006285113.1:768942-772717 GCF_000327345.1 Myotis davidii | reverse complement strand
GAAGATGAGTATTGTCAATCTGCAGAATGATGTCCACAGAACTTGCAAAGATCTGAGCCATCGGGTCCTCATGGTCTTGAAATAAAGCTCCAATCTCTGACCTGGGGTCCCTTTTCTCCAGGGGTTCCCAGATTTTGCTCTCCAGTCTCTGATTATCAGCCTCCAGCTTCTCACCCTCTCCAGGTAGGCCAGGTGGTCGCTGAGTCATTGTATAGTCTCCTCCTCGCTCTGGATGCCCCCTATGCCTGCCAGACCCCCGGTCATCCCCACAGTCAGGCCCCTGGACACTGGTGGAGTAGGACATGGAAATCCAGGAGCCCTCACCCTTGGTGCCTACACAGATGCTGATGGCACTGCTGAATGATAGGCTGTCCTAACTCTCTTATGAACCCCTGAAACTGACCTGGTCTTGGGATCTGGAATTAGTTTACATTTTTTTTTTTTTTTTTTTTTTTACACAAGATCACCAGCCTAAGAAATTCAGAAAGAAACTGGCTGGTCTTGGGCATAAACCAGGCAGTGACATATCCAAACATAGCCCTGACATTTGAGCTGGGCCCTAGAAGCCCTGTGGGCATACTGCTGTCAGCTTCCTTCCTGAGAGGTGTTCAGCAATTTGTCCCTTTGCCTCTCAATCAGGCCTCTCCAGGCTCTCTTCATAACAAACACAAAACAAAGCTATCAGGGTAGAAATGTAGGTGTTAATATCTCCTCAGACTCAAGTGGAAATTCACATTTCTAGGAGTCTCCTGATTAGGTAACACCCCATTTCCTCCATTTCATATCCCATCCCCACAAGAGAACCATCCCATGGGGATGGAGGTGGTGGTGGTTCTTCCTTCATATCTAATGTGCCAGCGACCTTGGCCATTGTTTCTGCACAGTGGTTAGGAATGGGACAGTTCTTTATTGTGCATGAGAACCAAAAATGTCCCCACAAAGTTCTAGAATTCACTTGAAGAGTAGTTGCACTCCTTCGAGATAATGCTCATCATGAACTGCAGTTCTGAGCCAATTGGGTCTCTTATTTGCAAGGATCTCTTTGCATTATGTGGGCTGTTTAGGTGTGAGTTAAGACCCTAGTAATTGGCCAAGAGTTTTTAGTTTTTCTTGGGTTCTCAGGTTCCAATAACATTTTCTTTTGGATCTTTGGTCGATCCAGCTTTAGTCCATGGATGTTGCAAGTTAAAATGCTTCCTAGAAAGTCTATGGTCTAACATAAAATCAGTTCTTGGGTCAAAATTTCTGATTATCTACACTAATAAAAGAGAAACATGGTAATTGGCGTACGACCGCTACCCTTTTCATTGGCTAATCAGCGAGATATGCAAATTAACTGTCAGCCAAGATGGCGGTTGGCAGCTAGGCAGCTTGAAACTAACATGAGGCTTGCTTGCCTCAGTGACGGAGGACTCCAACATTCCCCGCCTGCGGCTGCAGGCCTCTGAGCCAGCAGTTTTGGAAACTCGGTAACAAATACCACTGGACTTCAGCCAGCAGATTCACAACATTGTAAGCAAAGGCCAGAAACCTACTTTTAGCCACAGAGGTCTGCAGGACACAGGAATCCCCAGTGGAAGCGTATAAAGCCTATGGCATTAGCTCTGCAGCAGACCTGGAAGTCCAGACTGGAGCAGAAGGAGGGAGAAGCTGGGTGTGAGGTGCATGGAACAGATATTTTCTGGCACGTACAAGCATTTGAAAACTGACCTGGGGGCTGCACCTAGGGATTGGGCCTGCCCTCTGCCACCCGGGAACAGGCCTAAGTCAGCAGGGCGTTATCTCCCGAGGGGTCCCAGACTGCGAGAGGGCACAGGGCCGGGCTGAGGGATACCCCCCCCAAGTGCACAAATTTTTGTGCACCGGGCCTCTAGTTTTGTATGTAAGGCCAAATTGAACTCAAACTACAAAGGGAACTGTAGCAGGGTATAGTGGGTGGGGAACTAGACTGGAAGTTTGGAGACCCCTGACTAGCTGTGGTATCTTGGGTGAATCAATTCCCTACTCTTGGTTTCAATTTCATTTGCAAAATGGGGAGGTTGAACTAGACCAGTGGTCGGCAAACACATTAGTCAACAGAGCCAAATATCAACAGCACAACGACTGAAATTTCTTGTGAGAGCCAAATTTTTTAAACTTAAACTATATAGGTAGGTACATTGTTATTAACTTAATTAGGGTACTCCTAAGGCTTAGGAAGAGCCATATCCAAGGGGCCAAAGAACCGCATGTGGCTCGAAAGCTGCAGTTTGCTGACCACGGGACTAGACAGTATCAGTTCCTTTCAGCTCTAATATTGTGATTTTTAAATCTTTCTGTGTCCCCATTCCATCATCCATAAGATTGGGACAATACGTGCTCACTTCTGAGGGAGACTGAACTTTCCTTAATATTAGTGAAATATTTCAACATTGTGGTCACCCAAAAATTAGGCCCTGACAATGATCTAAGCTTCCACACAGATCTCTGAGGCCCAAGAACAGTTTCTTACAGAATGTTTATAATGACTGTATGGTATGAGTTTGTACTATCCTTACTGTAAGGTGTGTTTCCTGTAAGACATTCACACTGGAGGGGAAAAGTCACTGGAGAAAGTTGGATTGACCAACTTTACCAATAACTGGCAAAATAAGAATTTGAATCTCCAATGTGTGTGACCCCAGGACCCAGGCTTTTAGAGCCATTACGTTTTACTCTAATTTGGTAGTGGGACGGGAAGTAGAATGCTTTCCCTTTCCAAAACCTCCTAGACACTACTAGTCATTCTAGTTCTGTCTGCTGTTGGAAACATACTCCATTAGGAATCTGAAAGCTGGGTTCTAGGTTTGCTGCTCTGTATTTTTGGACAAGGCATACATGCTTTCTGGATCTCACTTTCCTTATTAGTAAAACAGAGAGCTACCTGAAGGCAGGAGACCATTTCCTACTCACCATTTCCCTCTCTTGACTGTAGCAGAGCGTGGGGCAAATATTGTTCAAAAGCACTTCCTGAATGAAGGAATGTAAGGGGGTAGACAGATGGTTCCTGTTTCTTTTCTCATTCTTTGATCTTGAATCGGGGCCTTGACCAGGTAGGTGTACCACATACAATATAGTATCTATTTTATTTTATTTTAATTTATTTTTGCCTTCTATTTTAAAAACAGAACAAGGCATTCCAAATCCTCGTGACTTAATCTTTATTTTAGAGGATTGGTCTTGACCGATTATGTGTGGTTTGTTTGGACCTGTGATTGACGTCCTGTACTTCCCCAGACTAGCCAGGGCCATTGCATAACGGAAACTGCACGGACCCGCTGTAGCAATACCACCGAGGGCCGGGCACCAGGGGCTGACAGCAGACTCCCTCTGGGACAGCAGCTCTGTAACTTATGCAAACAAGTCCTTCAACGCGAAGGGCAAACTCCTGGCTGGGAGGACTGGGCCCCGGCTACTCCCCGGTACTTGACCTTGTCATAGTCTCTGCTCTTCCCGGAACTTTCTGAAGAAGTTCCCTCACCTCCAAAATGGCGTAGCTGTCCTAAGCGAGGGGCCGGAAGCTTCTCCCCCATCCCCGGGCTTCCACTCCGCCCCTTGAGGATGGGGCGGGGCGAGGCGAAGGTCAGGCCAGGAGTGATCCCCCGCCCCCCCGCCGCTGGGCGGGGCCTTTCCTCTTTCCTTCCCGCCCTCTCGCTTCACTGCGGTGAGGTCACGCGGGGGACGTCACGGGGTTGTGACGCCACTGAGGGGCGGGCTTCCGGGGAGGAAGGGGCGGGGCCTAGACGGGCGACGCTTG
>NW_006285113.1:760619-768625 GCF_000327345.1 Myotis davidii | reverse complement strand
GGACGTGCTCATCTCCGAGTTCCAGCGGCTGCTCGGCTTCCAGCTCAACCCGGCCGGCTGCGCCTTCTTCCTGGACATGACCAACTGGTGAGCCGCCGCGCCGGCGTTGGCAGCGGCCTCGGGGCCCCGAGGGAGGGATTTTTTTATGGGAGAAATGTGGGGGCCGAGCAGGTTCCAGAGGGCGCACGGGGAGTGCTGGAGCCCACGGAAGGCAGGAGGGGCGGGAGAGAGATGGTGGGGAGGGTCCCGAGGCTCCGTGGAGTGTTAGGGGCCGTGGAACGCGGGGCGAGGGGCAAGACTTGAGCCTCGAGGCTGGCGTCTAGACTCGGAGGAAGAGGGCTTTGGTGTTGGCCGAGAGGAGCAAGCACAGGAAATCTGAATTTGGGGAGTGGAAAAAGAGCTTCGCGCGTGGAGTTAGGGGTGAGGAAGACGGGGATGAGGGGAAACTCCGAGGACGGGCTAGGTGCTGTGGAGGCACCTGGGGCGCGGGGAAGACTTGGGAATTAGGAGTTGAGAAGAACAGATGTGTGTGTGTGTGT
Source organism: Myotis davidii (assembly GCF_000327345.1). Lineage (NCBI taxonomy): Eukaryota > Metazoa > Chordata > Mammalia > Chiroptera > Vespertilionidae > Myotis > Myotis davidii. The sequence continues at coordinate 768,086 of NW_006285113.1, read as the reverse complement.
GTGTGTGTGTGTGTGTGTGTGTCTTTCGGAAGAGTTGTGCCAGGGAGGTGTGTGGGGGGCGGGGGAAATCTACTAGCAGATTGGCTAGTGGAGAACTGGAAGTATCAGACCTGGGGCAGTGTCTGGGGAAAACTTTAGGAAAAGTGAAGGAAAGGCGTTTATCTTGGGGAAGGGGACCTTTTGAGGGGACCAGGGCCCTCTGCTCCCGAGTGCTGGCATGGGGAGCTCTGGGCTTATCCGAGAGAGAGCTGGGTCGGTAGGTATTTGAGGAGACGGAGGACTTGGCCCAGGCTGGGAACCAAGCGTTTGTAGCGCGGCGTCTCCTTGCAGAAGACTGGAATTGGGGCAGGAGACCATGGCGCTGAGACTGCAGGAGTGTTTCTTGGCTTTGGATGTAGCACTTGCTGTCTTTGATAAGCAAGGCTTCCTCCTGTTCTCTGAGGCGGGATGGTTGGGTTCACTCAGGGAGAGCGAGAAAGGGGAGGCCATTAGCCTTCCTTTGGAAAGATTTTAGGTAAAGCAGCTCATCTTTCTTTGGTCAAAAAGCCAGGGAATGGAATGCCCTTTGCTCTCTGTGTTGGACAGTCCCCTGACATGTGGAATCTTGTTTCCTTTGGCATCCCTGTACAACTAGCCTCCCCTTTATCCCATGCCCACTAAATGCCTCAGGCACTGCCAGAAAAAAAGAGGCTGTAAGCCTAGCCTTTATCCCATTCCTCATCTAGCCCTATCCGGAAAGATGCTCATCTCACTAATGATGGGAACCTGGTAGTTGTGACTGCAAAGGTGATGTGTGATTTATTTTTTTCCTGTGTAGCATCATTGGTCAGTTCTGTTATTTTAGCTTTAAAGTTGATTGTTATTGCAAGAGTGGGATTGAATTTCTAGATGCTTAGAAAACTCTGAGGCATTGAATGCAGGAGCTAGTCTTAAGAATTAAAGAAGCATTTGTCAGCACCACTTGTATCTTCTATATCTAGGGTGATCTCAAGCATGGACTGTAACCTCCAATACTTTTCTGAACACCAACCTATGATGTTTAAAGAGAGTGACAGGGATTACTGTAAACACTGAGAAGAGGTATTATTACACTGATGAAATTTAGAAATAAAGCTATCTTTAGGAGGGTTGCTCTCTTGCCTGCCTTCTTTCCCACCCGGCTCTTTTTCTTCCTTGTTTACACTAGTTCAGCCTAGGAAACTTGGCATATTGTTGCTGCCAGTTTGGTAGGGGAGGATCATTATTTCTCCCCACCCCCTTGTGAGTCGTACCATGTGAGTCAAACCCTGCCCTAAGAAATTAGTTTTTAGTTCTTTAGAGTCAGTATTTATTAGTAGAATTACTATGGCTACAAAACCAGTGTAATGAATTTTATATGCTTGAGGTGTGTGTGTGCTTAACAACTAAGATTGTTTGTTTTTAGGTGTTGTGAAAGATGAGGCCCAGTGTGGATGAGAAAACAACAAAAATCATAGCTGCATGATAAAATTTTATTTGAATTTTTAGAAAAGTTATTAGGCTCAAAGACACAGAGTGGCATATATTCGGATAAGATGTTATCTCTGTGTAAAATAAGGTATGGCACATTTCTGAACAAAGGAGTGAGCCATTAAAAAAATGTATTCTGATTTTAAAGCAGTTAGAAGTTAGTAGCTTCTTAGGAATCCAGGCAGTTAAGTGATAACTTAGCTTTAAGCCTCATTAGTTTTTGGTTGTAGAAGTCATGTTTTTTTATTTTCTTTGATTATAAAATGAAAAATCATTTGTGAACTGAAAGCAGTGAGGCTTGTTATTCTTTTCTAATGAAAGCAGTTAGCTCAATAATCCAATATTGTGTTTTTGATTCCTATGTTGACCTGGCTTACTCTGTCTTGTTAGACTTTTGTTTTAAACAAATACCCATCATAATTAGCAAAATCTAGTTAAAAAAAATACATGCATTGATGCATATTTGGTCAAAATACTTGTGTTTAAGTAAATCTCTAGAATCTAGAAATTTATTGTTTTTAAGTGTCATTTAATGTCTAACTGGGACCTGTTGAGATGGCCTAATACAGGTTGGCAAAATAGCTCTCAAACTGCTGTAGTTAACCTGTTGGGTTTAGGATAATTAACCTTCCTGTGACTTCATAAAGTGCCTCTTTCTGGTTGTAATAAATAACTACCATTCAGTTGTTTGATGACTGTTAAAAAATAATGTGGAAAATTAAAAAAAGTATTTTAAGCCCTGGCTGGGTGTCTCGGTTGGAGAGTCATCCCATACACCAAAAATGGTGCCGGTTGCCCTAGAATTTTGGCTCAGTGAATAGAGCATCGGCACTTGGACTAAAGGATCGAGGGTTCCATGCTAGTCAAGGGCATGTACCTCAGTTGCAGGTTGCAGGCTCAATCCCCAGCCCTGGTCAGAATGCCTGTGGAGGCAACCAATCGATGTGGCTCTCTCACATTGATGTTTCTCTCTCTCCCCACCCCTTCTACTTTCTCTGAAAATCAACGGAAAAATATCTTCCAGTGAAGATTAACAAAAAACAAAACAAACAAACAAAAAAAACCATGTTGCCTGTTGACCCCCTGTTGGGGATGTTTCTCTCTTTCTCTCCCTTCCTTTCTAAAAAAATCAATGGAAAACATACCCTTGGGTGAGAATTTAAAAAAAAAACACATTTTTTTAAAATGAAGGTCTTGAGTATCCTAAAATGAGTTGGAAAGACTGTTTTTGTTTTCCAAAGTAAGATTTTTTTTTTTTTTTGGTTTGTAATAACTTTCTAAGAAGCTGTTGAAAAACTGGTTTAAATGGAATGTTTTGGCCTTATTAATTTTCTACCCTGTAAGCACAGATTTTTTTTTTTTTTTTTTTGCTTAGTTTTAGGTTGGGTGTGCATTATGTAATTTCTCCTTATTTATTTTAGAAGCAAGTATCATTTCAGTTTAAGCATTTTTATAGTGTGTATATTTGAGCTGGCAGCCATGCTGCTGGAAATGGGTGGAATTGCCTCTAACAAAAGTAGTCAATTTTCAATTCCCAATTTATGAGTGCATAAAATGAATAAATGGTGTAGTGAAAAAACAGTATCTGAAGCCAAACTGAAATGACTTGTAGATTAGTATATCTTTTTATAGCTGGAATATTTGTTTTCATTGAATTTATTGGGGTGACATTGGTTAATAAAATTATATAGGTTTCAAGTGTGTAATTCTATAATACATCATCTGTATATTGTGTATTCACCACCGTAAGTCAAGTCTCTCTTCATCACCATTTATCACCCACACTCTTCTACCTCCCCCCACTCTGTAGGTGGAATATCTTGCAGTGATACTATTGGGCTGTGAATATAGAACCTGGATTTCTAAAATTGGAAGTTGGTTTAAGAGTTTCTGTAGTTCATTCCAGTTTCTCCTGCAGTATTGCATGTAACCCTTCCAAGAGAGCTTATTCTTGTGTCTCTGAGGGCAGAAATTTGTATGATATCCTATAGTGTTTAATTACTTTTCTAGTTAGAATTATGTCAAAACTTAAGTCTCTCTTACTGCAATTTAAGCTTTTTTTATTTGCTTATATCCACTTTAGAGATGGAGAATATCTAGTGAACATTACCCTTAAGGGGCTAGAAAGCTTCTATTCAAATCACTAAAAGTTTTCAACCATTTGTAATTTAAACACATTTAATTTAATGGCTTCTCATCCTTTAAGGTAGTCTAATACATTTATATATTTTTTTCAGGGTTAACTAACAAGAGTCAGAGGAGAGTTTACATATGATTTTTAAAAAGTTGTGGTAAAATATACATAACAAAATATCATTTTAACCAATTTTAAGTTCATTGTTAAGTAATGTAACCAAGCCCTGGCTGTTTTGGCTCAGGGGATGGAGTGTCAGCCTGCGGACTGGGGGGTGGGGGGGTGGAGCGGGTGTCCCAGGTTCTGTTCCTGGGGCCTATGCGCGGGTTGCTGGATGGATCCCTGGTGGGGGTTGTGCGGGAGGTGGCTGATCAGTGATTCTCTCTCATCATTGATGTCTCTGTCTCTTTCTCCCTCTCCCTCCCTCTCTGAAGTCAATGAAAATATATTTTAAAAAACATTTTAAATTTCCTTCTGGCCTGATTGTGAAAACAATCAGTTTTCTCTGTTACGCTTTTTTAATTGTTTATTGATTGTAGAAAGAGTGAAAGAAAGAACGTTGCTTTGTTGTGCATTCATTGGTTGCTTCTTGTATGTGCCCTGACCAGAGATTGAACCTGAAACCTTGGCGTATCGGGATGACACTAACCGATTGAGGAACCCAGCCAGGGCTCTGTTATGTTTTTCTTTCTTTTTTTTTTAGTTCTCATCCAAGGATATTTTTCCATTGATTTTTTTAGAGAGAGAGGAAGAGAGAGGGAAAGACAGAGAAATATCGATGTGAGAGAAACGTCAATTGGTTGCCTCCTGCATGCGCCCAACCAGGCCTGTGTTGGCAAGGAGCCTGCAACCGAGGTATGTGCTCTTGACCAGAATAGAACCCGGGACCCTTGGGTCTATAGGCCAATGCTCTATCCACTGAGCCAAACTGGTTAGGCTTTTTTTTTTTTTTTAAATCTTTATTGTTGAGAGTATTATAGATGTCCCCCCTCTTCCCCCTCATTGCTCCCTTTCACCCAGTTCCCGCACAGCCCCAGGCCTCCACTACCCTATTGTCTGTGTCCATAGGTAATGCATACATGCACATATGATCTTTATTTAATCTCTTCCCACCCCAACCCCCCTTCCCTCTGAGAATCGTCAGTCTGTTCCATTTCCATGCCTCTGATTCTACTTTATTCACCAGATTATTCTGTTAAATAGATATCTTATTCATTTATTTTGATTTTTAGATTCAGTTGTTGATAGGTATGTATTTGTAGCCATTTTTTTGTTTATATTTTTGATCTTTTTCTTCTTAAAGAATACCCTTCAACATTTCATATAATATTGGTTTGGTGGTAATGAACCCCTTTAGCTTTTTCTTGTCTGTGAAGCTCTTTATCTGACCTTCAATTCTAAATGATAGCTTCGCTGGGTAGGGTAATCTTGGTTGTAGGGTCCTTGTTATTCATCACTTTGACTATTTCTTGCCACTCCCTTCTGGCTTGCAAAATTTCTGTTGAGAAATCAGCTGACAGTCATATGGGCACTCACATGCTTTTAAGATTCTCTCTTTGTCTTTTGCCCTTGGCATTTTAATTATGATGTGTCTTGGTGTGGTCCTCTTTGCGTTCCTCTGGTTTGGGAGTCTACACTTCCTGGACTTGTAAGTCTGTTTCTTTTACCAGATAGTGGAAGTTTTCTGTCATTATTCGTCAGATAGCTTTTCAATATCTTGCTCTTTCTCTTCTTCTTCTGGCATCCCCATAATGTGAATGTTGGTACTCTTGAAGCTGTCCCAGAGGCTCCTTACACTGTCTTCATATTTTTGGATTCTTTTTTCTCTTTTGATTGGGTGTATTTTGCTTCCTCATATTCCAAATCGTTGATTTGATTCTCAGAATCCTCTACTGTTGAATCCCTGTAAATTATTAATTTCAGTTCAAACATGTCAAACTCACAGCATGTGGCCTGCCTGCCATGAGTTTGACATGGTTGTTTCAGTTAGTGTATGCTTAGTTTCTAACTGGTTCTTTTTCATGTCTTTGACATTCTCACTAATATTCTTGTAAGTCTCACTAAGTCCCTTGAAGCTCTCATTAAGATCCTTGAGCAACCTTGAACTCTGTATTGAGTAGTTTGCTTGCTTCCATTTCATTTAGATCTTTTTTTGGAAATTTCTCCTGTTCCTTCATTTGTGACATGTGTCTTTGTCTCTGCATTTTTTTTGTTCTTTCAGCTTTGACATATTTCTTTGTCTCTGCATTTTGGTGGCTTCCCTGTGTGTGTGTGTGTGTGTGTGTTGTGTTTTTTTTGTATTAGGTAGAGCTATTATGCCTCCTGGAATTGGTAGATTTGCCTTGGTGTGGTCCAGTGGCTCAGCTTCCCCAGTTACCTGAGCTGGGCACTTTAGGTGTGCCCCTGTGTGGGCTGTGTGTACAATCTTGTAGTTGAGCCTTGATTGCTGTTGTCATCACTGGGAGGTGACCTCCAAGTCAATTGATTGTGAGGAATAGCTGTGACTAAAGTGGAAGAGCTATTGTGTAGGAGACACCCTCTTGGAGCAGGACTTGCTTCAGTAGGGTTTTTGGTGCTCACTGAGTCTGCCCCTTGAGTGTGTCGCTTGTGGATGTGTAGAACTGTAATCCAGTATGGTCTGATGTTGTCTAGCCATTGTACTGGCTCTGGGGCCACCTGGCAGGAACTACAGAGAGATCTGCAGATGTTTGCTACTTGTGTCAGGCTAGGAAGTGCCCAGGTGAGGCCCGCTGTGAAGTAAGGCGCAGGCTGGTGCTAGTGCCAGGTCTTGGGCCTCTTACTGAAGATTGGGACACGCTGACGCCAGCTGCTGCTTGTTTGATTTTAGGAAAGTCTGAAGCCTGAGCCAGGACAGACCATTCATATGGAAAAGCAGTTGCAAACAGCTTGGGTGGTGCTGCAAGTTGGTGGGGTCTAGGGAATCACCAGGGTGGAGTGAACAGTGTGAGATATGCTGATGGAAACTCAGATATGGCTGCCAGTGAGCTCTGCGAATGGGGGAGGTCCCAGCATAGGAACAGTGACCCCTCTGAGCACCCCCGTCTGGGAGAATACAGCCCCTGAGTTCCTGCCCTTGTGCCAGACAATCCAGTAGTTCCTCCTCATATGTCCCTGGTTCTCCCAAGGCCCCCCAGCACTGGAGCTCAGAGGGAGTGGAACTGTGTAAGTTTGTTTACTGACCCTTTAAGAGGAACTGCCTGAGACTCCAGTAGCCTCTGTGTCACTCACCCACAATCTCCGCTGGTTTTTACAGCCCCAAGTTATGCGTACTTCTCTTCCCAGCACTGGTACCCTGGGCTGAGGGGTCTGGTGTGGGGCTGGCACCCGTTGCTCCACATTGGAGGCCTCTGCAGCTGAGATATCCCTCCTGATTAAAAAACGCCAAATGTGAGTGTTGGACCAAGCAGTTCTGTGCCTCTGCCCCTCCTACCAGTCTCAGTGTGCTTTCTTCTTTACTTCTCTAGTTGCAAGATTTCCATTCAGCCAGATTTCAGGTGGTTCTGAATGATGGTTGTTCTGTATTTTAGTTTGTAATTTTGATGTGATTGTGGGAGGTGGCAAGTACCAGCTTTTACCTACGCCGCCATCTTGGTTCGTTCTGTCTCTGTTATGTTTTTAAAGTGAGTTGTACTTTAGCATTTATGACGAGAGGCAAATACAGGCTGAGACGGCGCCTGGGAAGCCGAGAAAAATACCACATGATCTCACTCATTTATGGATAATAAGGACCATTATAGACTGATGAACAAAAATGGATACAGAGGTAGAGCAGCATTGAGCAGACTGTCAAACTACAGTGGGAAGCCTGGGGAGGATTGGAGGTG
>NW_006285113.1:754639-760458 GCF_000327345.1 Myotis davidii | reverse complement strand
CTTTAAGAAATAAAACAAAATTAAATAAAAAAATATGGGAAAACAAAATTAGAATAAACTAAATGAATAAGTATGGGAAAACAAAAAAAGAGGCAAATACAGGTAATACTTCTAGATTTTTAGAGGACATTAGCTTAGGAGTTAGTACTGGCCTTATTTCTCAGTATAAGTAAAATATCTTTCACTAGAATATAGACAACATCGACTGTTTCTCTCCCTCCTAGCCATTAGGCTAGGGTTTTGCAGTTTGCGTGTTGCAATATCTTAGGTTGCCTCCAGGTATCTTTAGGAAACAGTGTTTATTTTGTGGAATACTATATATCTGTGCCCATCATGGATGGAACAGGTGTATTTTCTAGAAAACTAACTTGGGAAAACAATTTGGTAAAACAGTGTCCTATTGACTATTGTCAAAGGCAAGAAAATAAATAAAATAAAATAAGGTTAAATCAGAATCTAGTTGTGAAAATGTATACCATCTCACAGTGCCTCCCTTGCATGGTCTTAATCTATTTCTCAGTCACCTACAATGCTAAATGAGTTTCTGATTTACTCTCTGGGTTACATGTGTGAATCTAGGAAAAGTCCCTTTATGACAGATAAAACTTGATGTTAATACTAGTTTTCTAAAAAATGTGTGCCAAAACTGATTGATATTTCTCTTGCATCAATGTTTCTGATTCTCTATCCCTCTCCCTTCCTCACTGTAAAAATCAATGAAATACATATTTTTAAAAAATGTATGCCAAGGAGCAGTTTTAGGATTGTATGATATTCAATGATAGAATATTATACATTCTTTTACATTTTTAAGGTTCGGAGTTCTTGCTTTGGATATTCTTCTTCTTGTTTTTTTAATCCTTACCCAAGGATATTTTTCCATTGATTTTCAGAGAGAGAGTGGGAGAGAGGGAAAGACAGAGAGAAACATCGGTGAGAGAAACACATTGATTGGTTCCCTCCTTCATGTGCCCCTACCGGGGCCCGGGTTGGGGAGGAGCCTGCAACCAAGTTACATGCCCTTGACTGGAATCGAAACCAGGACCCTTCGATTTCGATGCTCTATCCACTGAGCAAAACTGGCTAAGCAGTACTTCATCCCTTTTTATTGGTGAACAATATTCCAGTGTATGCTTATACCACAATTGGTCCATTCATATATTGGTGAACACTTAAAAGCCATTTCCATCTTTTGGCTATTGTGAATAGTGCTGCTGTGAGCATGTGTGTACATGTATTTCTTTGAGTGCCTGTTTTCAGTTCTTTTGGGTATATACCTAACAGTTGAGTTGTTGGGTCTTATGGTAATTCTGTGTTTAACTTTTGAGGAACCACCAAACTTTTCCACAGTGACTGAATCATTTTACATTCACCTTAGCAATGTAGGAGGGTTTTTCTGTACCCTTATCAACTATGAAATGGTACCTCATTGGTGAATTTGATTTGCATTTCTCTAATTACCAATGGTATTAATGTCTTTTCATGTACTTGTTAGCCATTTATATATTTCTTTGAAAAATGTCTATTCAAGTACGTTGCTTTTTTAAAAACTGGATTGTCTTTTTGTTGTATGAGTTTTTTTTATATATTCTATGTACTAGACTCCTATATGTGATTTGCGGATATTTTCTCCCATTCAATAGGTGTTTTTCATTTTCTTGGTAATGTCTTTTAATACACAAATATTTTTAATTTTGATGAGGTCCAATTTATCTAATTTTTTGTTGTTGCTTGTGCTTGTGGTATTTATTATATCTAATAACCCATTGCCAATCCAAAGTTATGAAGATTTACCTATGTTTTACACTAAGAGTTTAATGGTTTTCTTATATTTAGGTCATTGATTCATTTTGAGTTAATTTTTGTATATCTTGTGAGGTAGGAGTTTAACTTCATTCTATAGAGTTTAATTTTTGTCATGTTATATGCTCTGGGACAGGCTTCTCATTGACTCTACGTTAAAAAGTATTCTTTATTTGTATTATATGTATATTTTACTCTCTTTAGCTGTCACTAAAAATTTGGCCAGAAAAGAGTGCAGATTGACTAATGGCGGGCACCCCAAACTAAATGTGTTTAAAAGGTCAGTTTATCCTCTCTTCCCATCCCCAGCCAGCTTTCCTTCTGACTTTTCCCTGTTCTCTTAATAGCTCCAATGTTCCCCCAAGCCTTAGGCTTGAACTGAGTTATTTCCAATGCCCTCTTTTTCCTGGACACCCCAGATCATTTGCCAAACCCAGTTCATTTCCACTCTGCAGTGCACCTCCCAACTGTTTCTTTTTTCCATTCCTTTTGCCACCACTTAAGTTTGTAGGTTGTGTTACTACTCAAACAGGGTAACATAGGAATAGTTTCATATTGGTTTTCTGCACCGGGCTTTTTTGCTTCTAGTCCATTTTATGGGCATATTACTACCAGATCAATCTTTCTAAGTCACAGCTTTGATCTGGGTCCTTCTTTTCTCAGCAGTCTTTAACAGTGTGTGTACCAGAGAGAGAGCAGAGAGCTTTAGCTTGACATTCAGAGTCCTCCAAAGATTGATTCCAACTTATCTGCCTCTATCTTTCTGTCATGTCGTTGTGCTGAACTCCTTTTTTGTGCTCCATTCAAACTGGTCTGCTGCTCATTTCCCGGTATATACTTTTGCTTTCTCAATTCAAAACTATTTTCTTTTATCTAGAATGTTGCTCTTTTCTCTTTATGTCTCATGAAATATTATTGCTTTTTGTAACATCATATGCAGTACATATCCCTTAACAGCCTTCTCCCTAAGCATCTGATACAATGCTTTGTATATAGTAGATGCTCAGCAAATATTTCTTGAGGTCATGAATGAAGACATGGGAAAAGGCTTCGTTTTAACGGAAATGTTGAAGTATAGTGCTGTTAAAAGAAACAAAGTCCTACAAACTAAACTCCTTTTCAGGCTTTTTTGTTTGTAAGTTTGAGCATGAGATTTAAATGTTGCTAATAGTTTCTACATGACTTGAAAGGAAATTAATATTTAATTAACAATAAGAATATTATTTCTGGGAGCAATTTGAATCGTCTAAAGATTGACCCCAGCTTATGTACCTACCTTTCCAGGCATATTTTCTTGTATTGAATATTCTTTGTAAGTCAGTTTATGAGAAAATTTATTCAGATAAATTAGGTATCATTTAGTTATTTAGATATGAATGGAGAATATTTTGCAAACTCTCTAAAGCTCTCTTTGTCTTTGCCTGTGTTTTTCATTGAGGAAAAACTTTAAAGAGTAATATAAGCACATAAAAAGTTTAAATAGTTTACAAGGTTCTAAAAAGGGGTTGCAAACTAAAATGTCTATAGTTGCCCTAGCTGGTTTGGCTCAGTGGATAGAGCGTTGGCCTGCGGACTGAAGGGTCCCAGACTTGATTCCGGTCAAGGGCACATGCCCGGGTTGCAGGCTTAATCCCCAGTAGAGGTTGTGCGGGAAAGGCGGTCCATCAATGATTCTCTCTCACCATTGATGTTTCTATCTCTCTCTCCCTCTCCCTTCCTCTCTGAAATAAATAAAAATATATTAAAAATAAAACAATAAAAAATAAAATAAAATGCCTGTAGTTGCCAGGTGGGGAACATCAATAACTGAAGTGTGTGTGAGCTGAAAGCACTTGCCTTTTTAAAAGAGGATACCTGATCCTTGCTTTATGTCAGATGCTGCCATGCTGGAATGGGGGCCCAGTGTTCTTATATATTCCCCCCACCCCCACCCCCACCCAAGAGTCAGAAATTCAGATTGTCATGGGAAAATTTCTGATTTTGACAACTAATTTAGATATTTAAAAAAACTGTGGGCCAAATAAAGCATACACGTAGGTAGGATATGGTCCTTGGGCCACTAATTTGCAGTCTTTAGATAAAAAGTGAAAAGCAAAAATCCTCTCTCCTTTCCAGATATAGCTACTACTATTTCTTTTGTACCTTGTAGAGAATTTCCATGTCTGTAGAATTCTACGTAGATATGTACACACACATACACACACATATACACATACATAGGGAATTTTCTGTGCATATATGTATATATATATGCACAGAAAATTTTAACAACAATGGTATTGCAATTTGAGTTATAGTTTTTTTCTGTTCAGAGTAGTGGGCACCATGGTCCTTGTATGTCCTTTGCTTCAGTAGGAAGGGAAATTAGCTGTCAAGGTACTTAGATATCCTGATCAAATAGATGCTTTTTAATGGTAGAGATGGACTTTGGTCTGTTCACATACAGTAGAATTTCTTCACTGTATTAAACAACAGGCTGTCATCCAGTAATTTCATATAATTATTAAAACTTTGTTTTGCTGTGTTAAGAGCAAAGGGTGTTAAGTAAGCTATCTAGTAATTAGCTCATCTGAATTTACTTACTAGAGATATTGTCAGGTAAGTTGAACTTTTTAGGGACCCAAAATGCAACAAGACTAAAATTCACTGAAGAGATGTAATTCTTATTAAATTTCTTGTGCAGATGAAACTAATTTTTCACTTGTTGGAAGGGTAATTAATATTGCAAGTGGTTTTTCCAATGATTTGCCAAAGTTAATATATATCTTGGGGGCAGGGGTGACCGTTTATTCCAAATATGGAATGCATCCCCACTGAATTGACTAAAAGATTCTTTTAAAAAATGAACAGTTCTGTTTTCTTACGATGTTTGAGCTGTAGGTTTATGAAGTGTTTCTGAGGGTTCACACTTGAATTATTATGCTTGAGGTCAGTGATTCACAGCCTATTGTGGAGCAAGAGCCTATTAATGATTGATTGAATGATACAAGATGCCCTTATGAAATGCTTTGTCATTAGCATTTATTTTGAAAAAGAAATTTTGCTTTTTATTTTTTTTAATAGTTTGATAACACGCTTTGAAAGAATGGGAATAACTGACTGAATGATAGGGTTTGCATATAATAACTGTAACTGGAATGAGTGCCTTTTTACATTTTTTCAAATTTAAAAATACCTATAAAAGGATTTATATCATAATACAACTATCATGATAAAATGGTTAAGTTAAAAGTGCCAATAAGCAAAAAGAAAACAAAAATAAATCATACTCACAGGACTGAGAGAGAAACAATTTTAACCTTTAGATCTATATCTTAAACTGTTGTGTGTGTGCTACACACTGGTTTCTAGGGCGGCCATGACAAATTCCAACAAATTGGCAAACTGGATGGCATGAAACAGAAATTTATTTTCTTACAGTCTGGAGGCTAGAAATTTGAGATCAAGGCATCAGCAGGTCATGCTCCCTCTGAAGGACCTAGGGAAGAAACCTCATTACCTCCTAGCTTCTATGGCTCCTGGCATTTCGTGGTGTCCCATGGCTTGTAGCTGCATAGTTCATGAGCTCTGCCTCAGTAGCCACATGGCCCTCTTCCTTTGTGTGTCTCCAAATCTCCTACTCCTTCAAAGGACACCGGTCAGTTGGATTTAGGGCCCAACCTAATCTAGTATGACCTCATTACTAATTACATCTGCAAAGACTGTTTCCAAATAAGGTATGTTCTGAGGTTTGGGTGGATGTGAAATTTGGGGGACACTCTTCAGTATACCAGTACACACTGTTAATAATCTGTTTTCACTTAATCACTTGTGATCATTTTCTCATTCTTAATAAATATGACTTTACACTCTTACTTTTTTAAAATTAAATCTTTATTGTTCAGATTATTACAGTTGTTCCTCTTTTTTCCGCCCATAACTCCCCTCCACCCAGTTCCCACCCCACCCTCTGCCCTTACACCCCCACTGTCCTCATCCATAAGTGTACGATTTTTGTCCAGTCTCTTACCCCCCTC
>NW_006285113.1:751779-753594 GCF_000327345.1 Myotis davidii | reverse complement strand
GCCCTTATGAGGCAAGACTTGCTTCAGTGGGGCTTTGGTGCTTACTGAGTCTTTCCCCTTAGTGTGTCCTTTATGGATCTGAGGAGTTGCAATCTGGATGGTCCCACTCCGACCACTAGGCACACAGCCCCTGGATCCCCAAGGAGGTGCCAATTCAGCCTCCGCCTGAGGCTACCCAGCAGGAGCTACGGAGAGATCTGCAGACTCCTCCTCCTTGTTTGCGGTCCGGAGGCGCCCAGACGAGGCCCAGCCACGAAGCAGTGCAAGCTGCTGTGGGGCTCTGAGCCCTCCCTTGTATGTTCTGGTTCTCTCTGACCCAGCTGCAGCTTGCTAGGCAATTTTAGATCTCAAAGGGCCAGCCCATTCATTTGCAAAAGCCTCTGCTTGCAGCTTGGTTGGGCGAGGTCTCAGGGAATCAACAGGGCCGAGCAAACAGCTATGGCTGATCCTCAGTCCTACCCTAAGGGGCCCTGTGTCTCAGCGTCCTGGTAATCACTGCAAGCACCTCTGAGAGAAAGCCGCCCTTGAGTTCTGGCTGATGCCATACAGTCCATTTTCTCCCCGTATAAGTGTGGGTCCCCAGAGACTTGCCCGTAACTGGAGTCAGAGCACCTCTGCACTTTACTTCCTCGCCTCCTGAGTCTCAGTGTACTTTTTCTTTCCTTCTAGCTGTAGAATTTCCACTCAGCCAGCCTTCCTGTGGTTCTGGGTGATGTCTGTTTTGTCTTTACTTGTAGTTTTTTTTTTTTTTTTTTTTTTTTTTTAAATGTATTTTATGGATTTTTTTACAGGGAGGAAGAGAGAGAGATAGAGAGCCAGAAACATCGATGAGAGAGAAACATCGATCAGCTGCCTCCTGCACATCTCCCACTGGGGATGTGCCCGCAACCCAGGTACATGCCCTTGACCGGAATCGAACCTGGGACCTTTCAGTCTGCAGGCCGACGCTCTATCCACTGAGCCAAACCGGTTTCGGCTTTACTTGTAGTTTTGAAGTGGTTGTGCAAGGCAGCAATCTCAGGTGTTTACCTATGCCGCCATCTTGGTTTCTCTCCTACACTCTTACTTTTGAAGGCTTTACACTATTCCATTACAGGGCTATAGAAAAATTTAATAACCCCTTTTTGTTGTTCTAGGTTGTTTGTAGCATTTTGATAATATAAACTCAGTACTGAACATCATTGTAGCTAAATCTTTGCTTGCATCATTAATTATTTCTTTAGGATTTATTCCTAGAATTAGATTTCTGGGCTAAATATAAACATGACTTGATGCTCTTAATACTTGATTGTGAAATTGTGTCCTCCATAAATGTGAACTAATTTGTATTACTGCCACTACTGTATGAGTGACTAATTATTTAATTACCTCATCGGTGCATCATATTATAATTAAAAAATTTTTAGTTTGCAGGTAAAAAATGTGATCTTTTTTAATTAATAATTTTGTTACTCTAATGAGTAATTTTATTGATTTTTTAAATTTATCTTTATTATTAAAAGTATTACAGATGTCCCCCCCCCCTTTTTTTTTTCAGATGTCTCCTTTTTTCTTTCATTGACCTTCTCCTCCCCACTCCCTCTTCCTTCTTAGGCCTTCACCGCACTCTTGTCTGTGTCTATGTTTTTTATTTATTTTTTAAATTTTTATTGATTTCAGAGAGGAAGGGAACTGGAGAGAGAGATAGAAACATCAATGATGAGAGAGAATCATTGATTGGCTGCCTCCTGCATGCCCCACACTGAGGATTGAGTCTGGCCAGGCACCCCAGTGGGGACCCCCACCCTGATCCAGGACACCCTTCAGGGCAAACCA
>NW_006285113.1:746615-751438 GCF_000327345.1 Myotis davidii | reverse complement strand
AGGAGGGCGTTATCTCCCAAGGGGTCCCAGACTGCGAGAGGGCACAGGCCGGGCTGAAGGACCCCCCACCCCCCTGAGTGCACAAATTTTTGTGCACCGGGCCTCTAGTATATATATATAAAAACCTATTATGCAAATTGTCCCCTCAGGAGTTTGGGAGACTGGGGTTCAATTGCTCGCTATGACATGTGCTGACCACCAGGGAGTGGTGTGGGACGAAGGAAGGCCCTGGCTGGCAGCCAGCAGCTGGGGAAGGGAGGCCCCGATCAGTCCTGGTCACCGGGAGAGAGATAGAGAGTTAGAAATATCGATGAGAGAGAAACATCGATCAGCCGCCTCCTGCACACCTCCCACTGGGGATGTGCCCGCAACCCAGGTACATGCCCCTGACCAGCATCGAACCTGGGACCCCTGAGTCCGCAGGCCGACGCTCTATCCACTGAGCCAAACCGGTTTCGGCTCCATATCTTTTTTGATCATTTGTATTTTTTCCCCAGCTTTACTGAGGCCTCATGTAATTTTCTGTAACTTGTGTGTTTCCTCTCTACTTCTATTGGATTGTTATTCTTTTTTCTCACTGGTTTGTACAAGCTCTTTGAATATTAAGGAAAATAGCTTCTTATTAAATGTTTGCCTTTCTGTCAGTTTGTCTTTTCACTTGGCTTATAATGTTTTTAACTAGGGGCACTTTTTTGTGAATTATTATGAAGTTGAATCCAGCAATCTTTTCCTTTTTAATTTCTGCTTTTGGTTTCATGAGTAGAAATTCTTCCTCACCTAATTGTTATATAATTATTCACCTCAGTTATCTTTATGATTGCATAATTTACATATAAATCTTTTATATAACAAATGTATTTGGCAGTGTGGTTGGAGGTCAATATCTAACATGTTTTCTAGATGATTAGTCAGTTTTCCCTCATTTATTGAGAAATTTGGATTTCCCAATTATTTGATATTGCTCTCTTTATCATGTGTCAAATGCATATACCAGGTATAAAGATTTAGAGCTGGCCTAGCACATAGTAATTGTTAGTTTCATTCACCCATCTCTCATTTTAATTATTTGTAATTTGGTTAAGTAAGTTTTCAGTGTTTATGTTGTTTTAACCATTTAAATGTTTATTGACCCTTGAGCCATTAGTGTACTTGGATTCATTTTCCTTTTCTGCACAACTCTTTGCTGCCCCAAGGGTAAAAATTATTTTGATTTTTGGTTTACTGTGTGTATACACACACACATTTGGGCTTCTTTTTGCACTTTTTTTTTCTGTTGTATTGGTATGTATGTTTGGTTTTCTATAGTTGAAGTAAGAGTTTTAATATTTACTGAGAAAGTGATTTTTAAAGTGAAGTACATTTTCTTATTTAATTTTCATTTTACCCATGTTATACGTGAACATAGTTTAAAGAGTAAAGTAGTGTAGGCTTGTTAAAAGGAACAGGCAGGCATTCTAGACCACCTTTTCCTTATCTCACTGTCCAGAGGCAGTATATTTCAGTTCTTTTAACTGATTTTTGAGTTTTTATCTCTCTATTGATTTTTACCCCCCAGTTTTAATTATTATCTGTTGACTTTCCACAGGGCAATGAGGATTTTGTTCTAGGTGAGCCAATGTGGTGGTGAAGAGCAAAGTTCAGAGCTTTTGTTATTACTATTTGTGTGACCTTTGGAAAGTTATTTACGCTCTCCATGCCTTGGTTTCCTAATATATAAGGACAGTATCAGTGTTTATCTGAGGATTAGATAAATTAACATATGTAAAAGATTTAGAGCTGTGCCTGGCACTTGGTAATTGTTAGTTTCACTCACCCATCTCCCATTTTAATTATTTGTAACTTGGTTATCTATCTATCATCTATCTATCTAGTTTTCAGTGTTGGTATTGTTTTATCTATCTGTTTGTCATCTACCTACCTACCTACCTACCTACTTATTTATTTCCTCACCCGAGGATATTTTTCCATTAACTTTTAGGGAGTGTGGAAGGAAGAGGGAAAGACAGAGAGAAACACATTGATTGGTTGCTTCCTGCAAGAGCCCTGACCAGGGGAGTAGCCTGCAACCAAGGTACATGCCCTTGACCGGAATCGAACTCCGGGGATCTTCACTCTGCAGGCCAGTGCTCTATCCATTGAGCCAAACCGGCCACAACTGTTTTAACTACTTAAATGTTTTAAAAACACTGAGCCATTAGTGTATTTGAATTTATTTTCCTTTTGTGCACAGTGTTTTGCTGCCCCCAGCATAATAATTATCTTGATTTTTGGTTTGCTCAATCTCATATATTTTTTTTACCAGTTATTCTCAAACTCCTTACCAGTTATGAATCAAGTCTTAATAGGGTACAGGTACTTTAGGTGTTCTCTCAGTTTCATCTTTATGAAGAAGTCTCTTCCAGAGCATCTGACGTACTCTGATCTGAACTGGTTGTGCTGTAGATCTGTGGACACACCTGGGATTTTTTTCACACACTCCCCTCTTTGTTGGAACCTCTGTTTTCCTGGACCCTACTTTTAAAATTTTCATGATAGTACGGAGGAGATAAAATTTGAGACTTTTGTATTCTGAAACTATATTTTATTATAATGCTTAGTTGATATCCCAGGTTTGGTTAGGTAGCAATTTCAAGGTTGGAAATACGTTTTTCAGGATTTTGAAGGTACTGATCCTTTGTCTTTTTTTCCCCTCCTAGTGGAAATGTTGAAATGTGATGCTGTTCTGATTCTTTGTTCTTTCAATAAGTCCTGTTTTCCCCCCTCTCTGGAAGCTTTTGGTAACATTACTGTGTCCCTAGAGCCCTTAAATTTGATGCTGATGAATTTAAGCCTGTATGTTCAACATTGTGCTCAGCTTTGGGGAGCCCTTTCAGTCTGGAAACTGCCCTCTTGTTCTTGATTTTTTCTCAAATTAATTCTTTGGCTTCCTCCCTTCATTTTCGCTGTTCTCTTTTCTTAGACCTCCCATTTTTCAGATATTGGACCTTCTGGACTGTTCCTCTTTCTTTTCTCTTTTCACCATTTGACATTTTTTGCTCAGTTTTCAGGGAGATCTCTTCAGTATTCTTCAAGTTGCATTTCTGTTTGTTTGATCTATTTCTTTCATGTTAGATGCTTTACCTTAAATATATGGTGGTTCTTTGCTCCCTACTCCTGTTTTAAGAGGAGGACACAAAAAATGGTTTGGAAGCTGTGAGCCTGACTATAGGGTTTGTTAACTGAGGTTTTAACAACCCCACTCATTTCCTCCCGGGTGGGACAGTCACCAAGCCCTGTAGTGTTTAGATTATATTAGGGCAGTGGTTCTCAACCTGTGGGTCGCGACCCCTTTGGCAGTTGAACGACCCTTTCACAGGGATCGTCTAAGACCATCCTGCATATCAGATGTTTACATTACGATTCATAACAGTAGCAACATTATAGTTATGAAGTAGCAACAAAAATAATTTCATGGTTGGGTCACAACATGAGGAAGCGAATTTAAAGGCCAGAAGGTTGAGAACATGTATTAGGGGATCTGAGGTCTAACTTTTGGGTTAGCAAATGCATAACCTCTCCTATTTTTATCCATATCTTCATCTTCACTTGAAGGGTAACCTGGTGTTAATTCCTGAACATTTTGGAGATCCTCATTTTAATTTAGGTCATTTTTTTCTACTTTTCCCCACGGTTGGCCGAAGAGGATTCAGCTTGTTCAGGTTGGCTAAGTTACTTATCACTTGTCTCCTTTACAGAGTCCCAAATGTTACTTCCTCACTTGTTTACTTTGTCCTTGTGAATTTATAAATTTAAAAAACTTTTATTTTAGCCCATTTGAGCTGCTGTAACAAAAATACCATAGATTGTATGGCTTACAAACAATAGAAGTACTTCTCACAGATCTGGAGAGTGGGAAGTCCAAAATTAAGGTGCCAGCAGATGTGATGTCTGGTGAGGGCTCAATTCCTGATTAATAATAGATGGCCTACTTCTCCCTGTAATCCCACATGGTGGAAGGGTTGAGGGAGCTCTCTGTCGTGTCCTTTATAAGGACACTGATCCCATTCATGAGGGCTCCACCCTCATGACCTAATCACCTCCAAAGGCCCTATCTCTTAATTCCACCGATTGGGGCTTAGGATTTCAACACTTTTGGGGGGGACACACAAACATTTATTCAGCCTATATAATTTTAGGAGTATTTGGGGGGAGAGCTGAGACCAATGATGCAGTTTTTAATTTGAAGCTGAAAACATTGGATTTACATAAAATTTTTTTTATCCTGCCTTTGTATTCTTAGTATGATTTATGTGATTGTTTTGATATTTTTACTTTTTTTAGAGAGAGGAAAAGGGAGAGAGATAAGGTGGGAGGGGCACATTGTTCCACTTATTTATTCATTCATGGGTTGCTTCTTGTATGTGCCATGACGGGATCAAACTTGCAACCTTGGCTATTGGGATGATGCTCTAACCAGCTGTGCTACCTGGCCAGGGGCCAGTTGAATAATTGATCAAGTTATGATAATAACTATATACAGATAGCTTTCCTTCACCAAAATGGATCTGCTTTTACCTGAATGATAGCCAAATTATAAATGGCTATCTCTGGCTGATGGTATTACTGTTGGTTTTTAATTTCTTTTTTATACTTTAATTCTTTCTTTTTCACTTTAATTCCTAAATTTTCTAATGAATATGAGTTACTTGGTAATTAGAAAAATATAATACCTAAATAGAGAAAAAATTGTTAATCCTTGGATAAAAATCGGCTCTAGGTGTTTTTTTTAAATTTTATCCTAAATCTCTCAGAGTTGTGCTATGTCCTCTGCCCTTTAGGTAATT
>NW_006285113.1:743404-746584 GCF_000327345.1 Myotis davidii | reverse complement strand
AACCGATAATGGTATGGTTCTAACATGTAATTTTAGTATATGTGCTGCTGAAGTGAGCACCCAACTTTTTTTTAAAATTTTTTTTTATTGATTTCATAGAGGGAGAGGGAGAGAGAGAAAGAAACATCTATCGGCTGCTTCATGCACAATCCTTACTGGGAGGCAAGCCTGCAACCAGCATATATCCTTGCCTGGGATCGAACAGGTGACCTTCTGGTGCATGAGATGGTATGCAACCAACTGAGCCACACTGGCTGGGATGTTTCCCAATTTTTTATTTTGAAGAACTTCAAAATTATAGAAGAGTTGGAAGACTAGTACAATGAATACCTATATAAGTGACATTTTACCACATTTGCTTTGTTTTTAAAGCACCTTTATTAAATTATAATTGCCATATCATAAATTAACCCATTTTAAATGGATAATTGAGTGATTTTCTTTTAGTTTACAGAACTGAGCGACCCTCACTACACTCCAGTTATATATTTTCATCACTCTAGTAAGACTTCTTCTGCCTGTTGAGTTAATCCCCATTCACACCCACAACCTCATGCAACCACTAATCTTTTTTCTGTCTCTAAATAGTTGCCTTTTGTCTACTTTTTATATCAGTGGAGTCATATATGTGGTCTTTTGTATCTGGCTTCCATCATATAGTATAAATGGGTTGTTTGTACTTTTTGGCTATTATGAATAAAACTGCTATGAACATGGTCTTGCAAGACTTTGTGTGCATGTGTTTTTAATTTCTTTTGGATAGATACCTAGGAATTGGTTGCTATTTTGCATAGTAAAGTTGTGTTTAATTTTTAAAGAAACCTGCCAAACTCTTTTCCAAAGTAAATACCATTTTATATCCCACCAATAATGTAGGCGAGAGCTCTCTATGTATTTACTCCCCCCTCCCTCAACTGTTTGAATTAAATTGCAAACAGCAGGACATTCACCTCTTGGCCCTTAAGCAAAGGGCATCATCTTACATAACTGCAGTATCATTGTCACTCCCAAGGAATTTAGCATGTAAACAATAGGATTGTATATTATACAATCCATATCTAGATTTCCTATTCCCAAGATGCCCTTTATAAGCCCCCCTCTCCCACTTCAGCATCTTAAGCATTTAATGTTACATTTGGTTCTCATGTCTCTTTAGTAGTCTTGAATCTAGAACAGTTCCTTTATGTCATTGACATTTTTTTGAATCCAGGCCAGTTGTATTCTAGAGTTTTCCATATTGTTGATTATTTTCTCACAATTAGATTCAGGTTTAACTTTTGTTTTCTTGCTAGAAATAATACATGACTGATTCTGTGTCTTCCATTGTATCACATCAGGAGGCATATGCTAAATTAGAGTATTTGGTTAAGATGATGGCCACCTGTTTTTCTCCTTGTAATTAATAAATAATCTGTGAGAGACTGTGAGGATATCATTTTCCCCAGCAATATTTCTTCCATCTTTTTTAAATATCCATTTTTCATCCTTTCCTGAGTCATTTATTGCATAAGTGGTTGTAAAAAGGTAATTTCCTAATTCTCTTATTCCTTTATTTATTAGTTGTTGGTCTCCTGTAAAGATATTGCTGATTATTTATTTTTATTAATTTTTAAAATTATTATTTTTTGCTGATTTTTAAAATGGAACTTATCATGTTGGAGCCATGAAGGATTTTATGGTGAAAGAAGCAAAATTTTGGTTATTTTTTGGTGTATCTTATCGGTGTGGACTTAAGTGTATTTGCGTTACTCTTTAAAGAGAATGATCTTGAATTTGTGAAGCTTGAAATACAGAAACTCCTTTACTGAGTTTCCATTATTTGGGATGTTTGCTGCTTTTCTCTCTTTGAGAAATTACTCTTTTTTAGGGAGAATCTGAAAAGACTACATGTAATTATTTTTCTCCTTAATTTTTATTAGTTTTTCTTTGTAAACCAAAATGGATAGTCCCCCCTTTCCCCATGTTTCTTTGGATGGCTTTTTGATTGATTTTTTAAAAAAAATATATTTTATTGATTTTTTACAGAGAGGAAGGGAGAGAGATAGAGAGTTAGAAACATTGATGAGAGAGAAACATCGATCAGCTGCCTCCTGCACATCTCCCACTGGGGATGTGCCCGCAACCCAGGTACATGCCCTTGACCGGAATCGAACCTGGGACCTTTTAGTCCGCAGGCCGACGCTCTATCCACTGAGCCAAACCGGTTTCGGCTGATTGATTTTTTTTGTAGTAATTTAACTGGTGTTAATTATGCAGTGTCATGCAAAAGTAGCCTGTTTTTAAAAAATCCTTTTCGTCTGTAATGTATAAGAAATGTCATAATTGGATGAGGTGTTTAAACCTGACTTCTTGTCATCTGAATAATTCATTGTCCAGAACATTAAAACATTAACAGAGTATGTGAGAATGTTTGCAAGTATCACAGGACTTTTAGAGGAAATCTTTAAATATTGTCTTTCTTGTTTTCTCAATGATTATTTCTACTAAGATGGCAGCAGTCTCTGATATGTTTATACTGTAATTTTATTAGTTTTTAAAGGAAAAAGAGGCCCTAGCTGGTTTGATTCTGATCAATTGCAGGCGTGTGCAGGAGGTGACCAATTGATGTGTCTCTCTCTTAACTAATGTTTCTCTCTCTGTATCTCTCCCCCTCCCTTCCACTCTCTGAAAATCAATGGGGGAAAAATATCCTTCTGTGAGGATTAACAACACCACCAACAAAATCCTATCTAATAAAAGAGAAACATGGTAATTAGCGTACAACCACTACCCTTCCCATTGGCTAATCAGGGCGATATGCAAATTAACTGCCAGCCAGGATGGCAGCTGGCAGCCAGGCAGCTAGAAGCGAACATGAGGCTTGCTTGCTTCAGTGACGGAGGATTCCAACGTTCCCCGCCTGCCGCTTCCGGCCTCTGAGCTTGCAGTTTGAAACATTGTTACAAATATAGAAGCTAAACAAAACCCCAGAAACCTGCTTTAGTCCCGGGCTTCAGCCAGCAGGATCGCAACATTGTTTCAAATACAGAAGGTAAACAAAGGCCAGAAACCTGCTTTCAGCAGCGGAGGCCTAAGAGCTAGAGCCAGGCCTGAGAGCTAAAGCTGGCCCAGAATAAAAAGAAAAAAGAAAAAAGGAGCAGTTGGGAGCTTCAGTCACCCGACAGCCTGACAACAGCCCTC
>NW_006285113.1:738950-742300 GCF_000327345.1 Myotis davidii | reverse complement strand
ACCCTCCCAATCTGCCCGGCTGTGTGCATGACAGGGGGCGGCGCCCCAACTCCCCAATCGGCCCTGCTCTGAGCTCGACCAGGGGCTGCACCTAGGGATTGGTCCTGCCCTCTGCCACCTGGGAGCAGGCCTAAGCCAGCAGGTCGTTATCTCCTGAGGGGTCCCAGACTGCGAGAGGGCACAGGCCGGGCTGTGGGACTCCCCCTTCCCCCCCCGAGTGCACAAATTTTTGTGCACCGGCCTCTAGTAATAATAATAATAATAAAGAAAAAAGTGATCTGGTCTCCTCAGGTTTATGAAAGTCTGACTTTTTATCATATTCTTTCTCCAAGCTAATTCTAATTTAATTTAGTCCCCTAGCTCTAAGTGTATAGCTTTTAAGGTACCTATCTTACAGATACCTGAGAGCAGCCAAATATACCTACAGGGTATTGGAGATGGGTTGGCTGGAGAATGAATAGAGTTGGCATTAAATGCTATGTGGCATTTTTGGTAGTGATGGTAGTTTTGTTTTGGTTTTATCATATTCAATAGAACTGGGCTAAGGTTTATTTACCTTTTGGTTCCTAGAGAATAAGATTGGTAACATAGGGCTTTAGATTCTTTTAAATGTGTACCTTAGTATGCAGTTTTGGAGGTGACGTATGCTTAGGTGAACTTTTGTATTATCTTCGAAGATGGTGTTGTCAATGTTGTTCTACAGAGGAGATGAAACTGAAGAGGCTTTGAAGTTGGGCCCTGTAGCACACCATCAGTAAATCTCAAAGGCAAGGCATATTAGACAGGTGTGGAGCATTTTAATCAAAGGTATATGTAAAATATGTGTGGTATTTCTTTCAAAGCCCATGCTTTCTTCTCTCTATGTAGAAACAACAGCTAGATTTATGAATGGAGTGTTGCTCCATAGCTTAGCGTTTTGGCACTTTATATCTACTTTTAAAAATCGGAAGTTCCTGTCCGGCCAGCCTGGTTCAGTGGTTGAGCGTTGACCTATGAACCAGGAGGTCACAGTTTGATTCCCAGACAGGGCACATGCTCGGGTTGGGGGCTCGATCCCCAGTGTGGGTTGTTTAGGAGGCAGCCAATCACTACTTCTCTCTCATCATTGATGTTTCTATCTCTCTCCCTCTCCCTTCCTCCTGTTCGCTTCACCTGCCTGGCTGCTGGCCACCATCTTGGTTGGCAGTTAATTTGCATATTGCCCTGATTAGCCAATGGGGCTCGTGTTGGAGGTACGGTTAATTACCATGTTTGTCTATTATTAGATAGGATTTCTTCTTCTTCTTCTTTTACTTCTTCTTCCTCTTCCTCCTTTTCTTAAGAATACCCTTCAACATTTCATATAATACTTGTTGGTGGTGATGAACTCCTTTAGCTTTTTCTTGTCTGCAGAGCTCTTATCTGACCTTCAATTCTAAATGATAGCTTTGCTGGGTAGAGTAATCTTGGTTGTAGGTCCTTGCTATTCATCACTTTGCGTATTTCTTGCCACTCCCTTCTGGCCTGCAAAGTTTCTGTTGAGAAGTCACCTAACCAAGGTACATGCCCTTGACAGGGATGGAACCTGGGACCCTTGAGTCCGCAGGCCAACGCTCTATCCACTGAGCCAAACTGGTTAGGGCGAATGTTGGTACTCTTGAAGTTGTCCCAGAGGCTCCTTACATTATCTTCATATTTTTGGATTCTTTTTTTCTCTTCTGATTGGGTGTTTTTGCTTCCTCACATTCCAAATCGATTTGATTCTCAGAATCCTCTACTCTATCGTTGAATCCCTGTAAATTATTAATTTTAGTTAGTGTACGCTTAATTTCTAACGGTTCTTTTTCATGTCTTTGACATTCTCACTAATATTCTTGTAAGTCTCACTAAGTCCCTTGAAGCTCTCATTAAGATCCTTAAGCAACCTTGAACTTTGTATTGAGTAGTTTGCCTGTTTCCATTTCATTTAGTTTTTTCCCTGGAGATTTCTTTTGTTCTTTCATCTGTGACATGTTTCTTTGTCATTGCATTTTCGCAGCTTCCCCGTGTTTGTTTCTTTGTATTAGATAGAGCTGTTATGTCTTCGTAGATTGGCCTTGGTGTGGTCCAGTGGCTCAGCACTCTAGGTGGGTCCCTTTGTGGGCTGTGTGTACTGTCTTATTGTAGTTGAGCCTTGATTGCTGTTGGCATCACTGGGAGTTGACCTCCAAGCTAATTGACTCTGAGGACCAGCTCTGACTACAGTGGAAGAGCTGTTGTGCAGGAGACACCCTCTTGGAGCAGGACTTGCTTCAGTGGGGTTTTGGTGCTCACTGAGTCTGCTCCCTGTGTGAGTCATGTGCGATGTGTAGAGTTGTAATCCAGTATGGTGTGAAGTTGTCCAGCAGGTGCACTGGCTCTGGGAGGTTAAAGTCAGCCATTGCCTGGGGCCACCTGGCAGGAGTTACAGAGAGATCTGTAGATGTCTGCTACTTGTATTGGGCTAGGAAGTGCCTAGGTGAGGCCCAGCTGTGAAGCAAGGCAGGCTGGTGGTGGGCCAATTATTGATAGGTTTGGGGCATGCTGATTCCAGCTGCTGCTTGTTTAATAAGAGATTTTAGGAAAAGTCTGAAGCCTGAGCCAGGACAGGCCATTCATATGGAAAAGCAGCTGCAAACAGCTTGGGTGGTGCTGCAATTGGATGGGGTGGGGTCTCAGGGAATCACCAGGGCGGAGCGAACAGTGTGGTCCACGCTCATGGAAATTTAAATATGCTGCCTGTGAGCTCTGCGATGGGGGTAGGTCCCAGCATAGAAATAATGACCCCTGAGAACATCCCTGTCTGGGAGAAAGCTTCACCCTAGTTCCTGCCCCCGTTCTAGACAGTCCAGTTCCTCCCTGTATATCCCTCGATTTCCCCAAAGCCGCCTCCTGGTGCTGAAGCTCAGAGGAAGCGAGATTGTATAAGTTTGTGTGCTTTTAAGAGGAACACCTGGCACTCCTGCAGCCTCTGTGTCACTCAGTCACTATCCCTGCTGGTTTTTACATCTTGAAGTTATGGGAACTTCTCTTCCAAACTCTGGAGCTCTGGGCTGGGGGTCTGGTATGGGGCTGGAACCTTCTGCTTCTCTTGGAAGGCCTTGGAGATATCCCTCCTGATTAAAAAAAATGCCACTCGTGGGTGCCAGACCAGCTTGTCCCACACCTCCGCCCCTCCTACCAATCTCAGTGTGCTTCTTCATTACTTCTCTAGTTGTAGGACTTCCATTCAGCCAGCTTTCCAACAGTTCTGAATGATGGATGTTCTGCATTTTAGTTGTAATTTTAACGTTGTTGTGGGAGGCAGCATTTGCCTATGCTGCCATCTTTGTTCTCCCTGTCCTGGCAAGTTT
>NW_006285113.1:731474-736324 GCF_000327345.1 Myotis davidii | reverse complement strand
GGTTGGCAGTTGATTTGCATATTGCCCTGATTATCCAGTGGGAAGCGTGTCGGAGCTATGGTTAATTACCATGTTTGTCTATTATTATATAGGATATTTATTTATATATATACATACACCGACACAGACACTTGTATAGGAATGTTTATAGCAGCATTACTCATAATAGTCAAAAGGTATAGCCTGGCTGATGTGGCTCAGTGGTTGAGCGTCGACCCGTGAAGCAGGAGGTCATTGGCTCAAGTCCCAATCAGGGCACATGCCCAAGTTGCGGGCTCAATCCCTGGTGGATTATGCAGGAGGCAGCCAATTGATGTTCCACTCTCATCAATGCTTCTCTCTCTCCCTCTCCCTCCCTCTCCCTCTAAAAAAATCAATAAAAACATATTTTATTTACAAAAAGGTAGAAACACCCAGATACCCATCATCAGATGAATGGATAAACAAAATATGATATGTACATACAATAGAATATTATTCAGCCATATGCTTCCATTTGGGATGAATCTTGAAAACATTTTAAGTGAAAGAAGCCAGACACAGAAGGTGGCATATTGATTTTATGACCCCTTTTATATAAGTTATCCAAAATAGGCAAATTTATAGAGACAGGAAGCAGATTAGTGGCTCCCAGGGGAGGAAAAATGAGGACTATTCAATGGGTGTTCTTAATGGGCATAAGGTGGTGAAAAAGTTTTGTAACTAGAGAGAGATGGTGTTTGCACAGCATTGTGAATGCACTAATTTCCAACATATTATATGCTTTTTAAAGTAATTGTATATTATGTATGTTTTACACCAGCATTGTTTTTGTTTAAAGGAAAAATAGTTTGATCCTGACGTATTATCAAAGTCACTTCGAAACTAAACTCCTGCCCTGTCGTTGTGGCTTGGTGTTTGAGCATCAACCTGTCAACCAGGAGGTCATGGTTCAATTCCCAGTCAGGGCACCTGTCTGGATTTCGGGCTTGATCCCCAGGAGGGAATGTGCATAGGCCCTGGTCAGGGCGCATACAAGAACCAACAAGTGAATGCATAAATAAGTGGAATAACAAATTGATGTTTCTCCTCCCCCCCTACCTTCTTCTCTCTCTGAAGTCAGTTTTGTAAAAATGATGGTGTGACCTTTGTTGTTCCCCTTAATGGAATTTTCCACAAGTTCTCTTTTACTGTCTTCACATACTAAATAGTATCCATGTGTTAATTTTTAGGTTTTAAAATAGTGAGGGATTTCTTTAGCCCATTTCCTATTCTCTACCTGCAGTCATCTTTCTGTTTTAATGAAAGTCTCATTTTCTTTTCAGGTCATAAAAGTTACGATAGTCTTAAATACATATTTTTGGGCCCCCCTCTTTGATCTTCCATGTTAGATTCCAGTTGAGTTGATGTTGGAAAGTCCTAGTAAGAACCACCATCTGTTTTGCTGATCCTCTTTTTAGTCAGGTTTTTCTTCCTCCTGATCCTGGAGGGAAACTTAGGGATGAGTATTACTTTATGCCCAAAGATGTTATTGCACATGCTTCATTGGATTGGTTCATTATTCTGATTTCCCATTTTAATTTGTGACCAGACAAGATGGGTTTTTTTCTCTTTCTCATTATTTGTATCATTTTGAATTTCCTAATCAGAGAATGGAAAAAGAAGGTATCTAATTATATGTCCTTGAGAATCTGAGCTAATACTCAGACTTTTGGCATTCCTTTTTGAATTTCGATTTCCCGACTTTAACTGTTTTTTACCCCCATATTTTTGGGTGATGTTCCTGACTGTATATTCCATATATAGATTACTTTTCTTTATAAGACCAATAATCTGACTATGTATGTATACAGAGTACAAAAATAAATGTTCTCTTTGTAAATATATGCAACGTTATTTGACCACTTTAAAGAATTCAGCTTAACAAGAAGGTTAAAACTATTGTGTTTATAGAATTCATGATGGAAATTAATATGTTCTTAAGAAAGTCAGATGTTTAGAGTGTTACTAGATAATTAGAAAATTCCAGGTAAGTTAAAAAGTGTTATGCTTTTAAATATATATGGTTCAAAATTATATTAATAACTGATTCTATAATAAAAAATTATAAATAATAGTAAATTTTATTAGTAGCCAAGAGCAAGTTACTTACCTGTCAGTTCATCTGTGTCTTTATAAAATGAAGGTTGGGCAATATTGCTTCTGAGTTACAAAATTGCATTTCATCAGGGAACACATATCAGCATCATCACATTCTTTTACTCTGAATTGTGTTAAGCTGATAATCAGGGCAGTTGAAATTGTATCGTGCACCAAGCCCATTTTTTCAGCCCAAGTAGAAAAAGTTGCCTTCGACTGATAGCCTCAGCGTGAGAGGCAGTTGGCAGTTGGAGCTTTCCTTGCTTGAGTGTCCCTGGTTTGCTACAAAATCTTTTCTTAGAGGCAGGAGCTTCCCCTGTGTTGCTATCTGTTATATCGCTGGTTCCAAGTAGAGTGCCTAGCACATGAATAAATGCTCAATAATTAAATATTTGTTGAATGAATGAAATACAACCTGGTGCATTTACACACATCGATGCAACCTTCACAGTTGACCTTATAATGCCAACCTTGTAATATAAAATACAAGCCAACCTTATAATACAAAAAACTCAGATTTGCGGTTGAATAAACTGACATAGATGCTTAGTCACTTGTTTAAAGCCCAGAGGTAGGAGCTGCCTCTTCAACAATGTCACTTGTAAAATTTTTATCATTTAAAAAAAATATGTTCTTATTGATTTTAGAGCGAGAGAAAAGGAGAGGGAGAGAGACATCGATGTGAGAGAAACATTGATTGGTTGCTTCTCCCACAAACCTGCAACCTGGGCATGTGCCCTGACTTAAACTGGTGAACTCTTGGATGCTCCGGACAACACTCAACCAACTAAGCCACACCGGCCAGGGCCACTTTAACCATCTTTAAGTGTCTAGTTCTGTAGCATTAAATATATTCGCAGTGTTGTGCAACTATCACCATCATTTATTTTAGCCTGTGCCTTTTTCCTCCACTGTTACACTGCCTTCCTTTGTTCTTTCAGCCATCTGATATCAGATTAAAGTCTCTTTTTCTTTTTTGTTAAGCCAAAAAGGAACCTGGAAGTTTAAACTTTCAGACTGGACTGAATACTGAATCTGTTTTAACCTTTTGCGGTCGTTTGTCTTCTCTCAGCCACCAAAGCTTTTTTACCATTCCAGTCGTATGTCTGCTCTCAGCCACCACAGCAAGGAACCGTACGAATCTTAACTCTGTTCATTCATGTATCAGTTCATAATTTCTCTGAAAGCTCTTAAGTGTCTAAGTGACCTTGTCACAAACCAAAACATTGCCCCGACAAATCGGAGATATCGAAAATCAATATAAACAAACACGGCGAATCTGAAAGTAATGAAGAGTTTTATTTTGGCACCTTGAATACTGACTCTGACGTAGAAAGTGATAACGTTTGTAGTGATTCTACTAGTAGTGACGTAGTTCCAAAAAAGAATTAGTAAATCTTGTTTA
The DNA here is from genome assembly GCF_000327345.1 of Myotis davidii. Taxonomy (NCBI): domain Eukaryota; kingdom Metazoa; phylum Chordata; class Mammalia; order Chiroptera; family Vespertilionidae; genus Myotis; species Myotis davidii. Next base: position 732,801 of record NW_006285113.1, on the reverse strand, counting down.
TCCTTCATAATCTTGCATGTTATGTATCACTCCTCTTTCAATGGAAATTAATTCCAACCAGTACGACACCCATGTCCAAATTTAATACGACTGCAAAGGGTTAACTTTCTCATCTCGTCAGTCAGCTCTGTTTCATGTAGAATTCCTTATCATCTACACTAATAAAAGAGAAAAATGGTAATTGGCGTACGACACTACCCTTTTCATTGGCTAATCAGGGCTATATGCAAATTAACTGCCAACTCAGATGGCAGTTAACTGACAACAAAGATGGCGGTTAATTTGCATATGTAGGCACAATGCAGGGAGGCAAAAGGGAAAGCAGGAAGAAGCCCCCTGCCACTGACAGTGATCAGAAACCCAGGGGGGAGCTAAGACCTGGGGGACAGGGCAAAGGCGGCCCTGGGGCTGCCTTTGCCCTGCCCCCCAGCCATGATCGGAGAATCAGGCACCTTTGCTGCCCTGGCCAGTGATAGCAGGAAGTAGGGGTGGAGCCAGCGATGGGAGCTGGGCATGGTCAAAGCTGGCAGTCCCGGGAGCTAGGGGTCCCTTGCCTGGGCCTAAAGCGGAGCCCACGATTGCGGGGCCGCTGCAGCTGCGGGTCCCCGCTGCCCGGGCCGGATGCCTCAGCCAGAGGCATCCTGCAGGGGCAGGGGTGGAGCCTGCAACTGCGGGGAGCTGGGGGTCCCCTGCCCAGGCCTAATGCTTCGGCCAGAGGCATTAGGCCTGGGCAGGGGCAGAGCGGGAGATCGCGATGCTGCTGCCGCTGCGGGTTCCCGCTGCCCGGGCTGGACAACTCGGCCAGATGCGTTAGGCCTGGGCAGGGGCGGAGCCTGCAACCACGGGGAGCTGGGAGTCCCCTGCCCAGGCCTGACGCCTGGGCCAGAGGCATCAGGCCTGGGATGGGGGCAGAACCAGTGATGGGGGGAAATGAGGGTCCCCTGCCCAGGCCTGACACCTGTGTCAGAGGCGTCAGGCCTGGGCAAGGGGCCGGTCCTGCGATTGGAGGGTGATGGGGTTCAACGCCTGAGGGCTCCCAGTATGTGAGAGGGGGCAGGCTGGGCTGAGGGACACTCCCACCCCCCCCAGTGCACGAATTTCGTGCACCGGGCCCCCAGTATATAATAAAAGGCTAATATGCAAATTGTCCCCTCCACCGGAGTGTAACCTGGAGTTTGATCACGGGGTGGGGCAGGCCAGCCAACCAAACGCCCGTGGGCCTGCCCTCCCCCCCTAGTTGGTTAATAATAGCTGAGTATGTTGTTTTGAATTGGAATACATGCTATCATGTCTACTTGTTCTTATACTGTTGGGGCTGTTTGGTCTA
>NW_006285113.1:713157-731450 GCF_000327345.1 Myotis davidii | reverse complement strand
TCTTGACCCAGTGAGTCAGTGATCAGAATGGCGCAGAGGAGCCACACACCCACATTTTGAGCTGTGTACCTCAGAGCACCACTGGGCTGAAGTCCACTCTCCACTGTGTACTTGGGAAATGAATTTGCTTGGTCATCCTCCCTCCTGCTTTCTGCCAGGAGTCCAGTTCACTACTTTCAGTTTCACTTTGGGCTTTAAAAATCTTTCTCTGCCTGAATTACCTATAGGTACAAATAAGGAGTTTGATGCTTGGCTGTGGGATGAATTGAGATGTGTGCAAGATTTGAGGAGGGGAATGAACCTGTCTATGGAGACGTGCTGGACTTTTCAACTTGTGTTTCTGCTGCAGTGGTCTCAAAGTTCTGTCTGATGCCAGGCAGAGCCACAGATGAAATATGACACATACTGGGGATGAGAATTGGCATTTGGTCCTGAGTGCACAGTGTCTTCTCTCCCAAGTGTATTTTACATCCAAGTGAATAGAAAATAAGTCAGCAGGCTACTTGCTGGAGACTTGAAGCAGGGAAATGATCTTTAAAAAAAAATCCTTATCCAAGGACATGCTTAAAGAGAGGAGGAGATGGTGAGGAAGGGAGGGAGAGAGAAAGAAAACATCGGTTGGTTATCGGTTGCCTTCCCTAGTTGCCTTCTGTATGCTTCCCTGACGGGATCAAACCCACAACCCAGGTATGTGCCCTGACTGGGAAGTAACCTTTCAGTGCGTGGGAGGATGCTGAACCAACTGAACCACTCTGGCCAGGCAGAGAAAATGATCTCTATAAAAAGTTTTCAGAAGAACAAAATGGAAACGGCTTATTTTTATCTCCCGCCCGTCCCTAAGTGAAAGGCTGATTCTGCATGTATTCCTAAGTCCATTTGTGGGAAGGAGAGGCGGGCTTCCCCAAGATTGACCAATCATATATTCTTCACTTTGGATCACAGTCAGCTGGATCAGGAAGTTGCAGGGTGACTAAAGTACAAGCCTTCCCATTGAATAGTCAAGCAAATGGACACAGTTTGGCCCCCGGCCCAGCTCTGCTCCATGTAAATTTTATCTAGCACACAAAGAACTGGCTCACAGCTGGTGGTGTTGTAATTCCAGGCATTACTGACTAATATAGCAGGCCACCATTGCATGACCTGAGGTGGCTGCTCTAAATATAGCCAGCCTTTCTGGCTGATGCAAACACCTGGAGGAGCAGGCCGGCCCCCCCCCCCCCCAGCAGAAATGTATTTGCTGTTGATAGCATGTCTGTTGAACATTAGACTGTACTATGTCAGACCTTATTTCATGCTACGCTTATGCATAATTAAAGACAATTCACTGGATCCATTGGCTTATGGTTGGGTTATGCTTAGCAAAAAATGCAATTTATGTTGTTGCCTACTGTGGGGACTAGGAATGATGTCACTAGTTTGAGTAAGACCACGGGAGAAGCAGTTAATGTAATTACTGACAATTTCTTTCCTCTCTCTAATGAACAGGGCTTACTTAAACCACTTTCGTGGCCTTGGGTTTCTGGCACTCATATACCAAGCTTTCAGTCATGTGATTCAGTTCAGTAAGGGACTCTTGTTTGTGTGCTTGGTAGTTCCTTCTGACATAAGGAGATTTGTGAGCAATTAAAAAGAACACCAACATTTACAAAATGGTTCTTCCAAAAAAGAAACTACAAATGTCTCATAAACATGTAAAAGATACCCTCTCTCACAAAAGGAAAAAACCATTTTAAGACCTCATTGAGATCTTATTTTTTACCTATCAGATTGACAAAAATCCAAAATGTTGGAGAATTACTATTGATGAGCAAATAGGGAAATAGACACATACATTCTTGGTGGGAGCATTCATTAAATGAATAACTTTTATTGAGGGAAGTTTAGATTTTATATATGTATATATATCACGTTCAAAGGCTGTTGAATTGTGTTGTTTACCCATATCTTCAGAAAAAAATCACCTCAGTCGTGGTAAACAACCTGCTTCCCTGTTTATAATGGTCTGACCCTCTAGGAACTTAAGCGTGAAATTAGAGCTAATTTGCCTACAAATGTCAGGTGGTCATAATCATCTGGCCACTCAGTGTGTATTAAAACCATAAATATATACCCTTTGACCCAGCAGTATCATTTAGAGGAATTTATCCTATAGATGCACTTGCTGAGTGCATAAGCTTATTTATGGAAGAATTAAAGCTTGGAAACAGTCTCAAAAGTGGACTGGTTACATAAATAATGATGTATCTATAAAATGGACACAGATATAAAAAACAGTAAGGATACTCATTATGTACTGATATAGAAATGTCTTCATGGTACAGTGTTGAGTGAATAAAGCAAAGAGCAGTGTCTAAACTGTTGCTAGGTGTGTAAAAGGGGTGAAATAATATATATTATTTGTGCATAAGGAAGTTCTGGATATTTAAAGTTATATGAACGATTATGTGTGTGTAGGAAAGGAGATAAGATGGGTATTTTTCACTATATGAAACTTCTTAAACCATGTGCATATATTGCTTTTTTTAAAAAAAAAAATTAGAATGTTTTAAAAAGTGGAGCTGCTTTGACTTCAGCCATAGTTGCCAGAGGAGTTCTCTTTTAATTGACTTGCTGTACTCATACTTGCTATCCATGTGGGTAAGAGGGAAATTTCCTCATATTGTAGCTCAGCGGTTCTCAACCTGTGGGTCGCGACCCCTTTGGCGGTCGAACGACTCTTTCACAGCGGTCGCCTAAGACCATCCTGCATATCAGATATTTACATTACGATTCATAACAGTAGCAACATTACAGTTATGAAGTAGCAACGAAAATAATTTTATGGTTGGGTCACAGCATGAGGAACTGTATTTAAAGGGCCAGAAGGTTGAGAACTACTGTATGTAGCTGATGGGGATAATATTTGTTGCCTCCTAAAATTTTACTCGATTTTTAGAGAGAGGAGGAGAGGGAGGGAGGTGGAGAGAGAGACAGACAGACAGACAGACAGACAGACACAGAGACACATCCATGTGAGAGAGAAATGTGCATCAGTTGCCTCCTGCAGCGCCCCAACTGGCGATTGAACCTGCAACCCTGGTATGTGCACTACTAGGAATTGGATGGCCACCTCTTGGTGTACGGTACTACATCTGACCAACTGAGCTATACTGGTCAGGGCAATGTTTGTTGCTTTTTATGTGGGCACCTTGGGAAGAAAGTGGTGCACAAGTTTGTTGGTTCTGGTGTTTTTTCTGTTGTTCCTCAGCTAAAATCAATAGCTATTACAAACCCTAAGAAACTGGCTTATTCCTTTTGTTTGACAGTGAGGATGATATGTTGTAGATAAGACTGAATCTTTATCTTTTCTCTTTATTTGTAGGAACCTACAAGCAGCAATTGGCGCCTATTATGACTTTGAGAGCCCAAACATCAGTATGCCTTCTATGTCTTTTGTTGAAGATGTCACCATAGGAGAAGGGGAGTCGATACCTCCTGATACTCAGTTTATAAAAACATGGCGGATCCAGAATTCTGGTAAATGTATAATCGGCAATTCTCCTTGTCCAGTTTTCTCTTTCTTAGTAGTTAAAAGAAATAAATGTTTTACAAATGTGAATGTGTATCTCAGATTTTTCTTACACATGGTGTAGCATTTCTTGTACTGATATGATGACCTAACATCAATGAAATATTCCCTACCCTAGATTAGGAAGAACAATTTTGGTCTTGATGGCACCTAAAGAATTAAGTATTCGTTTGACCGCAGGAACGAGGCCTGTGTGTGGTGGTTCTACTCCATCACTTTAATTCTGCTCTAGTTAATCTCCAGTTATTTCCAGCAGGCTAGCGGAGGTACAGCCATGAATAGAACAAGGTAGGTAGAAAGAGCTGTGAGCATTTGCTCTTTTGAAAGCTCATTTCTTTACAACCACATGATAATTCTGTTTGAAATTTCATTGAGATATCTGAAACATTAATACCACTTTGAAAAACAGAGTAAGAAGTATGGGGATTTGCTCATTTGGGAAAGATGGAAAGATTGAGAAATTGTTTTTTTTAAATATTGTTTTGGTATATTGCCTACTTTAAGAAAGATTAAAATTAAGCTAACATAGTTCTTTGAAAGTAGTATCTGAGTATGTATCTGGTAACTGTTAATTATTACCTTTTAATTGTTAAATTATTTTCTAATGACTTTAAAATTGAATGGATTTAGTTAGTATTCCTTGTCCCAGCCAATAACAGTTTATGCTGACTGGATGAGAATGCTTTAACATCCTTATTATTAATGAGACAGAGAAATTCTAAGGGATAGAAATCTAGGCAAAAGGATATTTAGTTAAAAATTGGTGGTTGTGGGAAAACACTAGCTAGCAAGTAATTGATAGGAGATGATGTAAAATTCTGGGGGCTCAAACCCTATAAAAGTGAGTTTTTATTGACTACTTTTCAATTCTTTACATTTCTTTTATGACTGGAAAAGATTGGCTAAGCTAGGTTTTTATATAATAACTAATGTACCAAGTTGTTAATCTTAGTTTTTCTGACTTATTTAGAAGTAACTTTCCCTTGGATGCAAGTTCACTGTGTCACGGAGCAAACACATAATTTGGATTGACCTAGTGTTATAGATGACGAGACATCTGTGGCTATGTGAAATTTTCATTGGCTTCTTTTCTTTTCCCTTTTAGTTGTAACATTGTTAGTTTGAGAGGCACATGGTAATATAAGAAAATACCCATGTTTTCTATTTTCTTGAAATTCTTACTTGTTTGAAGTTTGATTATCTTTGCCTAATTTCTTTCTTAATATGCTGTTTTTTAAAAAAAATTCTTTTTTATTTCAGAGAGGGAGGGAGAAGGAGAGAATCATTGATCAGCTGCCTCCTGCACACCCCCTACTGGGGATTGAGCCCGAAACCCTGGCATGTGCCCTTGACCAGAATTGAACCCTGGACCCTTCAGTCTGCAGGCCGACATTTCTATTCACTGAGCAAAATCAGCTAAGGCTTGCATGCTTTTAATAATATGAAAAAATCTCTTTAGTCGGCTTCTATTCATTTCCCCATAGGAGAAATTGTTGTAGTATAAACCTGTTGTTATTTATCAAAAAATGCTTTGAAAGTTACACATGAAAATTTTTTTTTTATTAAATATATTTTATTGATTTTTTTACATAGAGGAAGGGAGAGAGATAGAGAGTTAGAAACATCGATGACAGAGAAACATCGACCAGCCGCCTCCTGCACATCTCCCACAGGGGATGTGCCCGCAACCCAGGTACATGCCCTAGACCGGAATCGAACCTGGGACCCCCCAGTCCACAGGCCGACGCTCTACCCACTGAGCCAAACCGGTTTTGGCACACATGAAATTTTTAAATGAGTGACACTTGTTTAGAAATTATGAACTATTCAAAAGTTTTAAAAAATTAATCTAAGACCTTGTTTACTTATAGTAAAAATGGTCTGGCCTTTCATGGGTTTGTTTTAGTGCTTTTAAATATTGAAAGTTGTTAGAGTACTGTTGAAATATTTTAAATGCTACCTTGTTGCTGAATAACCATTTTATATTTTATTTTATTTTATTTTTTTAAATATATTTTATTGATTTTTGTTTTTTTACAGAGAAGAAGGGAGAGGGATAGAGAGTTAGAAACATTGATGAGAAACATCGATCAGCTGCCTCCTGAACACTCCCCACTGGGTATGTGCCTGCAACCAAGGTACATGCCCTTGACTGGAATCGAACCTGGGACCCTTGAGTCCGCAGGCCCACGCTCTATCCACTGAGCCAAACCGGTTAGGGCCCATTTTATATTTTAGAAAACCTCTTGATATATCTGCTCATTCACTAGACAGTCACTTGGATTAATAGGAGGGTTTGGTAGGATTACATAAAATGGCTAGAATGTAAAATCAGAACCCAAAAGGAGCAAGCGCCTTTCACTCTGATTTGGAGAAAATCTGTATTGGCGAGCCTGACTGCCTTTTCCTCCTGTTTTTATATAGTAACTCCAGTTTAAAACAGCTTCTGGGCCTGCAGCCTTTTTTCTGTAACAGGCATTTTTGTTCTTGAACACCTCTTGAAAAGTTGGGCAACAGTTGCTAGAGATTTTATCCTTCAAGGTACTTTGAACAAATAGTTTTTTTTATTCTTCTGGAATTTGTTCAGCCAGTCATAAAATAGTTTTCTATCAATAAGCTAAATGCTTTCCATTTGATTAAGGAGAACCTGGTATCCTAAAACTGACAGGTGTGTTATTAAAGAGAGGAAAAGTGCGCATGTGCACTGGTTCTTTGGCATCATCCTAATCTGGCCTGACTTCTATCTGGAACTAGAGTAGTAACACAGAAGCAGGGCAGGCCTTTGCTGTTTCTCCTCTGGCACTCTTACTCTCATTCATAATCCTCCCTAAGAGATAGTGCTCACTGAAAGGTTCATAAATAATTTTCATGATTCTTCTCTGCTGTCATGTTTTAGGCATGCCAGGCATTCAAATATACATCAGAAGAGATTAATAGGAACTGCACATAGTTGTCTCAGCAGCTTCCTCAAAGAAGATAAATGTCACACATTGTTTAAAATTAAACTCCTAATACTGTTTAAAAATTCTTTTATTTAGAACACAGAAAAACAGAAGTGAGACTTTTAATGACATAGACACAAAATCCCATGATCCAAACTTTGTCACTATTTATATGTTAGAAGCTTGGGAAACTTGAGCAGGAAACTACATTGGAGTTTAAAGTGAAAATTTGAAACTGTCCCTTAAAGATGAATGTAGACAATACTCTTTATCAACACATACAGCTAGCTTCTCAGTTGTTGCAACCATGCTCTGTTGTCCAAGGGTAGCGAATGTTAAGCATGTAGTGATAGCTGCGGTGTTTCTCTGACTTGGTGAAGTAGATGTGATTGTCATATGAGAGTGCCATTAGAGGCATCTTTATTTTTTGAACTACATAGAAGTGAATATAAAAGAGTTGGGAGAAGAACTTGAGAAAGAATAAATAGTCCTCCATTTTTCTTTTGGCTCCTTAAAATACTAAGCTTTCTACCTTTCTCTTCAGGATGATTATAGAGTTCATTCTGCTTCATTCATTCAACAAATTTTTATGTTCTAGTCAATTTATCAGGTACAGGGGAAAATGGTGACAAAATTAATGAAGGTTCCTGTTTTTATGTCACTTAATTTGAAATGCAGCTTTAAATTTATAGGAGTTAAGAGAATAGGTGATCCTACTGAGATTTATTCACTTCTGCATTGCTCGTTGAATGTTCCTTACTGTCTCCGAACGCTTTCTATAGTCACATACCGAGTAAGGCCCAGGCTTTCTGGAACTGACTGACTTTTATTTCATGTTTGCCATACTCTCCATCATCTCAAAATCACAATATAATATAATTTTGTTTTTTTACTTTTTATTTTTTTTAAATAAAATTTTATTCCATGACAGCTGAAGAATCACAGCCTTATTCATATGCAGGCTTGTGACACTTATCTTGGAAAGTCATAAAACACAGATTAGTCTTTCTTATAAATATACTCATCCCCCATTAAGCCAGTTTGAACAGACTTAATTTGAAACTTGTTGTATTATGCTACTCAAACCCTGGTTTCAGTTATACTTAACCAGGTGGCCCAAATGGTTCACTCTTCCTTCTGTTTAAGAATCAATATCTTTGACTTTTTCAGAATCACCTGACCTAATGGTTGGGGCTATAAGAACTGCATGTCATAGTGATTTATTGGTAACTCTCCGAAGGCAGATGATGGTTCTTCAGTTCATAATAAATTAACACTTTATAATGAATTAACACTTTAGAGTTGATGGTAGATGCTCTTCCAGTTGTTTGTGTTTTTTTTTTTTCAAGAGGCTCTGTAACTACAACATCAATAGGATGTCTAGCATACTAAAAAGATCAGGACTGTAGCTGCATAAATTAACATTAATCATTTAATGTTTTACCAACTTAGTCTCCCTGGACAGCCAAGTATTTCCCATATCCAGACAGTCTTGGTTTTTCTTATTTTCTTAGAGGTTCAAAAACAGACACATTCTTGGATTTTCATATAAACAGACATTGTCTTGTTACAGGGGTCTGTGTGTGTGTGTAAAGGAATAATTGTGAATTCAACCTCATAACAGTTTAATTTCCCTCTTGGATCTTGGTCTTTAAAGAAATTAACATTTTCCAAGATGCTTAATGTCAGCTGCTACTACTCTTGACATAAGACAGATATGCTTTTGCCAGGACATAGGCCCAGAAATGAAAAACAATTTGCATATATTACCAGTGTATCACTCACAACCTTTGCACCAGCTACAGTTGCTTTCTGCAGTGTATACTTAAGAGGATACTTTGCTGGCAGGTTTTGTGTGTGTGTGTTTTTAAGAAGTTGGGACAAAACATACTGCTACTGTTTCATCTGTTAGCCCTTCAGATCCAAGAGCCACAGAGGATGCTGCTTATTATGGGGCTGAGATCTCAGCAGTAGACGCTGGTTGCTTTCCTCTCTGGTTCTCTTTTCAGTAGCAAGCCATCATGTATAATAGAAACACCCAGACAGTTCTAGAACAAGATAGTGAGGCATCCTAGAATACTGTCAAGGAGGTAAATTTCAAGCATGATGTGTCCTGGGAGCCCTGCCATATTAACCTTTTCATACTGGTTTATTTGTATAATGAATGTATAGAGTCCTCAAAAAGGATATATAGGGGTTTCTGTCTAGAGTAAAAAGGAATGTATTGGAGAGACTTCACAGGAAAAATCCTATCTAGTCAAGATGTGGCTACCTATGACTAGCTAGATCAAGCCAATAGATAGATTTCTCATTTGCATTAGTTTACATGAAAATAGATACACAGGAGTAGGTACCAAATAAGGTCTTTGCCACTTCCAAAAGAGGAAAGACATTCCTGCAAAGCCATTTCTCTGTATTGACATTCCTGTCCTCTAGCTGGTGTCATCACACACACTTCATTGTGTTGTTGTCAGGGAAGTTTATCACACTGTTCATGTTTTCCCCATTACAGTTTGAACCTGCACATGAAACTTTCACTTGACACCTCTTTTAAAAATTACTTTTATTTTAGTCCTTACACTAGGATATGTTTTTAATTGATTTTAGAGAGAGAAGAGGGGAGAGGGTGAGATGGAGATACATTGATCCGTTGCCTCCTGTACGCGCCCCAACCAGGGATTGAACTCACAACCCAAGTGTGTGCCCTGACTGAATTGAACCTACAACAGTGATGGTGAACCTTTTGAGCTTGGTGTCAGCATTTTGAAAAACCCTAACTTAACTCTGGTGCCGTGTCACATATAGAAATTTTTTGATATTTGCAACCATAGTAAAACAAAGACTTATATTTTTGATATTTATTTTATATATTTAAATGCCATTTAACAAAGAAAAATCAACCAAAAAAATGAGTTCGCGTGTCACCTCTAACACGCGTGTCATAGGTTCGCCATCACTCACCTACAACCTTTCGGGTGCACAGGATGAATGACACTTAACCACTTTAGCCACTCTGGCTGGGCAATAAAAGCAGTTTTGAAATGTAAACAGTGTCACAGAAATTACTTCTTGTGTGTTTCATCCTCTTGCCTGGGTGAAAAAACTGGGAAGAGTCAGACATATTTTTACTATACATTTCAGCTTAAAATGTTAGTGTGAAAATGGCCGTGTGTTACCTATTAGTAGAGAAACCATCCAAAGATGTGGCCCTGTGCTTGTTTTAATGACTCTTCACATATATCATGCTGTGTTAATCCTTACCGGAGGATATTTTAAAAAATATATTTTTATTGATTTCAAATAGGAAGGGAGAGGGAGAGAGAGATAGAAACATCAATGATGAGAGAGAATCATTGATTGGCTGCCTTCTGCAAGTCCCATACAGGGGATCAAGCCCACAACTTGGTCTGTGCCCTTGACTGGAATCGAACCTGGGACCCTGCAGTCCACAGGCCGATGCTCTATTCCAGCCGTGGGCAATGAATAAAACTATTGAAAAAAAAGACCATACCCTTTTATGTAATGATGTTTACTTTGAATTTATATTAGTTCACACAAACACTCCATCCATGCTTTTGTTCCGGCCCTCCGGTCCAGTTTAAGAACCCATTGTGGCCCTCGAGTCAAAAAGTTTGCCCACCCCTTCTCTATTCACTGAGCCACACCGGTTAGGGCTCCATTGATTTTTAGAGAGAATGGAAAGAAGGAAGGGAAAAGGAGAGAGCGAGATAGATAGATAGATGTGAGAGAGACACATGGGCTAATTGCCTCACATGCGTCTTAACGGGCTGGGGATTGAACCTGCACCCCAGGAATTGAACTTATGACCCTTCAGTGTACAGTCTGATGCGCTAACCATTGAGCAACACTGATCAGGGCACATATATCATTCTTAGATTCTACAGATTTAGTCTGATAATATGGCCTCTTCTGGGGTCACTTGAAACACATCTTAAGGAATTGCCTTGCTTTTGCTGTATGTACCCTCTCTTAGGGGTAGACTGTTGGTCAGAGGTTGTTTACTTTGATAATTCCCTCTGATTAGTCATGTGAGATGTTCTATAGCTTAGGGGTATGTGGGTAGGATTACATGTTTGAGAGACAAAGAAAGAGGCTTCTTCTCTGGCTTTGTAATGAATTGCACCCAGCAAGGAACCACTGACTGCCTAATATTTTTTTCTTTTGCTTGAACTCAGGGGCAGAGGCCTGGCCTCCAGGGGTTTGTCTTAAATATGTCGGGGGAGACCAGTTTGGACATGTGAACATGGTGATGGTGAGATCACTAGAGCCCCAAGAGATTGCAGATGTCAGCGTCCAGATGTGCAGCCCCAGCAGAGCCGGAATGTATCAGGGACAGTGGCGGATGTGCACTGCTACAGGACTCTACTATGGAGGTGAGTATGTCCTTGTGCGACCCAGGGTGAAGGAATTAATGTAATATCTTAATGCATCCCCAGTGTTGCTCATAGACCCTGTCAGTTACATCACAGGGCATGGCCTCTTTTAAACAGTCACTCCATGCAGGTGAATGACTTGAATTTAATGACTATCTGGTTCAATCTAGTGCTTTCCCTTTTACACTAGGATTTTACTTAAAATTTAGTGAATTATATGAGATATATATATTGCATTCTAAACAGTGATTTAGTAATGTTGCTGTTTTTATTATATAATCTAGTAGGTACTATAAGAGCATTGAAGGCAGTCTTTGTTTACAGAATATCTACACACAAGTCATATTTAAAAAGATAACATACAAAATGTGCATACTTCTGCCTTGGCCAGTGAGGTACAATGGTTGGAGTGACGACCTGTGGACTGAAGGGTCACAGGTTTGATTCCCAATCACGGACATGTACCTTGGTTATGGGTTTGCTCCATGCACCAAGTGGGACGTGTGCGGAAGGCAGCTGGTCTATGTGTCTCTCACGTCAATATTTCTATCTTGCCCCCTCCCCCTTCCACTCTCTCTAAAACATCAATGGAAAAGTATTCTTGGGTGAGGATTAACACACACAAAAATGTGCATACTTCCTTCAACCTGATGACCTGTCAAGCTGCTAATGCCTCTCACACCTTTAGTGCCGAACTTTCATAACAAAGTAATCTATACTCACCATCTTGGCTTTCTGTTTTCCATTTATTCTTCAACCCAATCTATTCCTTTTATAAAATTTTCTTTTAAAAAACAACAATACATTTTTTACTGATTTTTAGAGAGAAAGAAGAGAGGAAGGGAGAGAGAGAGAAACATTGATGTGACAATGAAACATTGGACAGCTGCCTCCTGCATGCACCCTACTGGGGATCAAGCCCAAAACCCCAATGCAAGTGCCCAGACCAGGAATCGAACTGACAGCATTTCAGTGCATGGGATAACGCCCAACCAATTGAGTTACACTGGCCAGGGCTCAACCCAATCTGTTCTTTACCCACTCCAATTAAATGTTTATCAGTGATAAACCAGTTACCAGATCTAGCAGTCTTCATACTAACTAATCTTCTATCATTTGGCACCATACTCTAAAACTTTTTTGAAATGTGTACCTTCCTAGAGCCACATAATACCTCTCTTGTTTCTCTTTCCCCTCTGAATGTTCTTGCTTTGTCTCTGTCGAGTCCCATCTTTGCCTTAAGATTACTAGATTGTGAGCTGAGCTCCGATCATGCTCAGTGACCTTATCTACCCACCTGGTTTCAGCTCTCACCAGTACAGCATTCATGGTGATGCTCAAATTCATATCTGTGGCTGCAAACTCTTTTTGGAGCACCAAACCTGTGTTTTAACTGTTTATGGACAGAACACTTGGATATTCTGTAGATTTCTGAATTTTAACATCTCCCAGGCAAACTTACATTCTTCCCATTGGCACCTCAGTGAGATGATCAGGCCTGAAACCCTTGAGTCATCTTTTTTTTTTTTCTATGTAATTATACTTAATCACAGATCAATCCTTATTGGTTCCATTATATCCCATGTCCTGGAAATCCAAAGGAAAAGAAATAGGAAATAGTTCTTCCCCTCAGACTTTAGAATGTCTCTCTTTTATGTTGGACTGAAAAGGCTGCCTCATTTACTTCTAGAAGATCCTTAATGAGGTACTCTCTTTTTATCTAGAATTCTCTGATATCAGAAATATTAGTAGTCCTTGAAAATAACAGATTTCTTTTTTGATAGAAGAAATGCTAACCTAAGCTGATAGTGATCTGTATGGGAAATGTTTTTAGAAGAGACATTTCAAAATGTAAATGAGGTCTGAAATCCTTAATTATATTATGAGATCTATAATAAGTTTATAGGGTGAGAGGCTTTTTCAGTTTCAGAGAAGGAAGCCTGCCTTTGGTTGTACTGCCACCAGGGGATGGTGACTGATTGGTGGTCATGTCCAGGTAGTTCTGCATGAGTCAAAGGCAATGTGAAATGGCTGTATTGTTCAGATTAACCTCTAAAAGGTTAATCTTGTGGGTCCTTAACCTCTGTGGAGCATAGACAATCAAGAAGTCAGGTGAACCTAGCTGGCATGGCTCAGTGGTTGACTATTGACCTATGAATGAGGAGGTCACAGTTTGATTCACAGTCAGGGCATGTGCCTGGGTTGTAGGCTCGATCCCCAGTGTGGGGTGTGCAGGAGGCAGCCGATCAATGATTCTCTCTCATCATTGATGTTTCTATCTCCCTCTCCCTTCCTCTTTGAAATCAATAAAAATATATTAAAAAAAAGAAATCAGATGAAACAGTGATCCATCTATAAAATATAGTAAAAATTGTTTCAATGTGTGCTCTTTAGTGCTAACACTGTTTATTTTATCAAATAGTTTTATAATTTTGCAGTCAACAAACAACTACACAAGGATTTGGTAGAAGGGCAGTAATATAATTTGAAAGCAGCATGTTTTTTATCTTGTAGCTACAGCCCTTTTGTTAATAGAAATTTCTTTGATCTGGAATTTTAGGTTCCAAGGATACAGAATTTTGGGATTGACAGTTCCTTTAAAATTTTTGAAAGGAAATATAATTTTTTATTAAAATATTAATACGCAAATTGTTTTTTGGGGTTGTTTACTTTTTTAATATGTTATATTTATTTTAAATCTTTATTGTTGAAAGTATTACATATGTCCCCTATTTTTTACCCATTAACCCCGGCTAGCCTGCCCCTGCGCCCTGCTCCCCCTTCGCCCCAGGTCTTTATCACCCTATTGTCTTTGTCCTTGGGTTATGCATATATGCATACAAGTTGTTTGGTTTATCACTTCCTACCCACCCACCTCCCCCACTTTCCCCTCTGAGATTCCACAGTCTGTTCTATGCTTCTGTCTCTGAATCTATTTTGTTTGTCAATTTATTTTGTTCATTAGATTCCACATATGAGTATAGAACCAGGGGCATGGAAAAGGAGTGGACTGAGAATTCTTGGGGGGAAAGGAGTGTGAGGGTGCAGGAAGAGACTGGACAAAAATCGTACATCTATGGATGATGATAGTGGGAGGGGTAAGGGCATAGGGTGGGGTGGGAACTGGGTGGAGGAGAGCTATGGGGGGGAAAATAGAGGAACAATTTAATAATCGGAACAATAAAGATTTAATTTTAAAAAAATAGTCTGCTTTTAATTTTTCTTGTTTCCTAATGTAGGCCTGTAGTGCTAGGAACGTTGTTTTTTGTTCATTTTCCAGGAAGTTTTTTTTAAATATATTTTTATTGATTTCAGAGAGTAAAGGAGAGGGAGCGAGAGATAGAAACATCATTGATGAGGGAGAATATTGATCGGCTGCCTCCTGCATGCCCCCTCCTGGGTATTATTATTACGTTTCACGTTGTCACACAGCTCCCTTAAGCTGTCCTCCTTTTTTTTTTTTTAAATATATTTTATTGATTTTTTACAGAGAGGAATGGGGAGGGATAGAGAGTTAGAAACATTGATGAGAGAGAAACATCGATCAGCTGCCTCCTGCACACCCCCCACTGGGGATGTGCTTGCAACCAAGTTACATGCCCTTGACTGGAATCGAACCTGGGACCCTTGAGTCTGCAGGCCGATGCTCTATCCACTGAGCCAAACTGGTCAGGGCTGTCCTCCTTTTTTTAAATTGTTTTTTCTTTTTGGTTCTCTGATAAAGTGATTTTTTTTCCTACCCTGTCTCCTAATTCACTGATCGAATCCTCGGCTTCCCCTAATCCTCTGGTCAGGCATGTGCCCTTGGACAGAATCGAACCCCGGACTCTTTAGTTCACAGGCCTACATTCTATTCACCTAGCCAAACCAACTAGGGCTCTCGGAAGTTTTTCTTTCTTGATCTTACTGGTAACCCATTCATTGTTCAGTAACATGTTATTTAACCTTCATGTGCTTGAGTGTTTTGGGGTGTTTTTACTGTAATTGATTTCTCATTTCATTCCATTGTGAACTGACAAGATGTTTGCTATGATTTCAGTCTTCTTGAACTTATAGAGACTTGTTTTGTGTCCTAACATGTGGTCCATCTTTGTGAATGACCCGTGTGCACTTGAGAAGAATGTATATTCTTCACCTTTAGGGTGAAGTGTTCTATAAATGTCAGTTAAATCCATCTGATCCCGTGTGTTCTTTAGAGTCACTGTTTCCTTTTTAATTTTTTTGTCTGGAAGATCCAGTGAAGTCAGCATGGTGTTAAAGTCCCCTACTATGACTGTATTGTTATCAGTCTCTCCCTTAAAGCCCTCTAGAAATTGTTTTATATATTTAGGTTCTCCTATATTTGGTGCATATATGTTTACCAGGGTTATACTTATTATATCATTGTTTTCTCTTGTGACGGCCTTCATTTTGAGGTCTATTTTGTCTGATATGAGTAATGCTACCCCAGCTTTTTTTTCTCTCCATTTGCATAAATTTTTTTCCACCCATCCTTTCACTCTCATCCTGTGTGAGTCCTTTGTTCTGAGGTGGGTGTCTTGTAGACAACATATAATTTAGTTGTTTTTGTATCCATTCAGCTACCCTATGTCTTATGATTGGAGCATTTAATCCATTTACATTTAAGGTTATTATTAATAGGTACTTATTTATTGCCATTTTAATTCTGCATTCCTATGTTTCTTTATTTCTTCTCATTACAGCAGTCCCTTTAGCATTTCTTGCAGTGCTGGTTTGGTGTGATAAACGTCTTTAGCATTTTGTTTTTGTCTGGGAATCTCTTTATTTCACTATCTATTTTGAATGATAACATTGCTGGATATAGTGATCATGGTTTCAAATCCTTGCTTTTCATTATTGTTTTTTTTTTTTTTTTTTTTTTTTTTTGTCTGGGAAGCTCTTTATTTCACCATCTAATTTGAATGATAGACTTGCTGGATATAGTAATCTTGGTTTCAAATCCTTGCTTTTCATTACCTTGAATACTTCATGCCCTTCCCTTCTGGCCTGTAGTTTCTGATGAGAAATTAGCTGACAACCTTATGGGAGCTCCTTTGTAGGTAACAGTTTGCATTTCTCTTGCTGCCTTAAATAATCTCTCTTTGTCTTTAATTTTGGGCATTTTAATTATGATGTGTCTGAGCTTGGGCCTTTTGGGATTCTTCTTGCTTGGGACTCCACGTGTCTCCTGGACTTGTGTGACTTTTTCTTTCACCAGGTTAGGAGAGTTTTCTGCCATTCTTTTAAAAAAAAAAAGGTGTTTTTATTTCTTATTGATTTCAGAGAGAAAGGGAAAGGGAGAGAGAGAAACATCAATGATGAGAGAAAATCATTGATTGGCTGTCTCCTGCACACCCCCTCCTGGGGATTGAGCCCACAACCCAGCCATGTGCCCTTGATGGGAATCGAACCTGGGACTCTTCAGTCCATAGGCTGATGCTCTATCCACTGAGCCAAACCAGCTAGGGTTCTGCCGTTATTTCTTCAAACACATTCTCTGTCCCTTGCTCGCTCTTCTTCTGGCACACCCATTACGCAAATATTATTACGTTTCATGTTGTCGCACAGTTCCCTTTAAGCTGTCCTCCTTTTTTAAAATTTTTTTTCTTTTTGGATCTCTGACAGAGTGATTTTTTTTTCTACCCTGTCTTCTAATTCACTGATCGAATCCTCGGCTTCCCCTAACCTGCTCTGTATTCCTCCCACTGGGTTCTTTGTTAGTGCTATGTCATTCTTCATAGTTACTTTATCTTTTCTCATGCTTTTGAGCATCTTTGCCATCATTATTTTGAACTCTATGTCTGATAAATTTCTTATCTCCATTTCATTTAGCTCTTCTTCTGTAGAACTCTTGTTCTTTTGTTTGGGCATTGTTTATTGTCTGCCTGTTTGAGTTTGTGACTGTGTAGTAGGTAGATCTGCTCCACCTCCAAATCTCTAGTGCAGGATAGTGTCAACCACGGTTTCTGACTAATTAGATCAGAACAAAACTCAAAGTCTCCAGAGACCTTCCTCTGCCTTCAGATTGATTTTATTCAGTCTTGAGCTTCAGGCAATCATCACAGGTGTGGTGAGAGGTTTTCCAACAGGGTGGGGCAATTGCTTCTGCCTGGGGGCTAATTGTTATTCTCAGTCTCTTAATGGGTCTTGGAAACTATACATGGTGGGGCAAGGATTTTCCAATAGGATGGGGCAAGTGCCTTCCTCCCAGGCAAAAACCACATGGATGGCAAAGGTCTGCCTGAGATAGATGTTCTTCACAGTGTGAGGAAATGACTCAGCTCAGGAAACCGGGCTCTAACCCCAGAACCCCCAACCCTGGCTTCTGCTCACACAGCTCCAGTCCACTCTGCCCTCCCTCTGCTGGAGCCCAAGATAAATGGCTGCACACGAATTTTGTGTGTTGGCCCTTTAAGAGGGTGCCTGTGTTTCCAGCCATCTCTCCCTGACAGACAGCAACTCTGCTGCTTTTCATAACGAGATGTTATGTGGGCACCTTTATCAGTTCTGCTTCTCTGGGCTGGGAAGCCTAGTTTGGGGTTTAGACCTTAGAGTTCTCAGTGGCAACCTCCCACAGCTGAGATATCTCTTCAGAACTTCAGCTGCTCTGTGGGAGCCCAGCCAGCCCTTTCAAGCCTCAGATGTGAGTGGGCGGTAAAGTTGACTTCCTTTTATAGGATTGAGAAGTCCAGAGGGCCATGAATGAGCCCTAAGGTATCCTCTGTGTGGATGTTGCTAGACCTACTTCAGTCTAGGGATGAATAATCATTCATTTCTCCAAAACTCTCTACTCAGATTCAAGCCTGGAAAATATTTTGTCCTATTAAGAGCCTACAATAGAAATGAAGAGGAATGGATGCTTGGAAAAGTTGTGTCAGACCAAAGAAATGAAGAAGAAAGTAAAAAATGGGGGTAAGGGGTAGGGAGAAAATGAAGAAATATTCCAGAAGTTTTGCTTTATCACTGTCTTTGGCTGTGATGTCAGTGAATGTGATATTTGATGTGTAGTTCTCCTTGGAGAGAATGTTGAGAGGGAGTGGTTACTCTTTTGTTTTGGTGATTCTTGCATCGGTCCAGTTAGGATGATGATGTTGACTGGGAGCAGTTCCCTGAAGCCAGAAACAAAGCTGGTTGTTTTAGGAGGGAGATGGGAGAGCAGAATGAATGCAGTGTGCATGATCTGAAATCTCTAGGTCAAAGAGCTTTCACCAGTGATGACAGGTCAGTAATTCTATTTTATACTTTGGTCCCTAATTGTGTTAAAGTTAGGGTTTGAGTTGCTAAAAAAAGACAAATGGGATTTATGTCTTATGCTGTTAAGTATTCAAAACATAGTAGTAACTCTGTGGGAAGGTGTCAGAGTCCTAAGTTAAATCTCATATTAAAAGC
>NW_006285113.1:706902-712961 GCF_000327345.1 Myotis davidii | reverse complement strand
AAAAATAAAGCTGGGTCTAAGGGAATTCTTGGAAAGTGGAAAATGAGGCTTTTTTTCTTCTTTCTTTTTTTAAATCCTCACCCAAGGGTATGTTTTTGTTGTGTTTTTTATTTTTTTTTATTTTACTTTGACATTTGCTGAAAAGCACAGAACAGTTAACATTTGAATGCCTCAATGTTAAGGTCACAAACAAAATCCTTAAGTCAAAGAGTTACAGGATCCCACATCAGTTATTTCACATTAAGTGCAGGTTTAAAAAAATTAGTGCTGTTTGGAGCACAAGATACGCATTTCAATTTAACAACACAAACTTAGCACCTTTAAAATAAAATAAATACTGATGACCACACTGTAAGTACGAAAGTATTTAAATAGGGGGGAAAATCCAGTTCACCATCAGTGCAAACAAATAGCAGCATTTCCAAAGCTGAAATTAAATGTGTGTAAACACATACCCACTCGCCACTCTGCCTAGTACAGTGAGTAAGTCCTTCCCACCCAGGGCCGAAAAGAAAAAGTCCCTGCTAAGTCTCTTAGATTCCGAATCTGAAAAGTTGTCCCAAGTTTTAGGCCAAGGGCTGGAAAGATTTAAGTGCAGTACAAGGGAGATCTGTATGCTTGAGCAGGAAGGAGTTCTTTTCAGATGGGTCAACTAGAAACATTTTCAGTCCAACCCCAGAGCCTTCCAGCCTAAGCGTACACATGACCATAGGTCTCCCTGATGTGACCCTGACTTCAGTGGGGCACCTGAGTGCAGAGCCGATGCTGCATGAGGAATGATGGCCCAAGCTCTCCACAGTGGACACTGCTTTGTAACCAAAGTACTTTAGGCCAGTTCAGTGTAATTACAAACGTTTGTGATTCTTAACCTATTGTCACAAAGTGGTTCTTAAGTAGAGAATGTCTGTCTGCATGTTAAGTCTTCTTAATCTTTTCAGACATTAATGATTAGTCCTTCCCAATGTGGTTTTATGTCACTCACACGGTTACCGTGTTTTCTCTCTCAGGAGCACTCCATTTTACACGGAACTTTATGCTGAGCTTTAGGTCTTTTAACAAGTGTAGCCACGTACAGAAAGAAATGCTAGATGCAGACTCAGGGGCCCGTTATTTGCATTACAGTGTTACAAAAAACTGCTACATGTTTTTTCTAAGTCAGCATTTACCAATTGTCCAGACCGAAGGTCATTTCGAGGCATGAAAATTCAGATTCCAACTTCTCCACTGACCCATGTGCAACACAACTTACTCTCTTCCCAAATACTCCTGGAAGCACTTGCTTGCTCGGCTGTCATCAATTCCGATGGGTTTGAAGACACAAAATGCCATAAGGATCGTGGTCACCAGCAGGATACTGAAAATGGTTTCCATCAACACCAGGTTCTGCCCCTGCGGCGCCGTGTGTGGCCGGCTCTGCTCCATTTTCTCCACCAGGCTCCAGGCCTTCTCCTGCCCCATGAGGAGGCTACACAGTTCCAGGCACAGCCACCACCACCACTGCACGCAGCATCCTCCTGAGCTCCCAAGGATATGTTTTATATTGAATTTTAGAGGAAGAGGAAGGGAGAGAGAAAGAGAAACACAGATGTGAGAGAGAAACATCAATTGGTTAGGTGCCTACCCTTCGCACCCCAACTGGGGATGGAATCTGAAACCTAGGTATGTGCCCTGACCAGGAATTGGACCTGCAGCCTTTTGGTGTACTGGAAAACACTCCAACCGAGACACTTGGCTAGGGCAGGAGTTGCCTTTATTATTATTATTATTATTAATGAAGATATTTAAGATTGATCAAATAAGGTAAATTAGTTGCTAGACTAAAATTTGACTTTCTGGCCCAGCTGGTGTAGCTCAGTGGTTGAGCATCAACCCATGAGGCAAGAGAATGCTGGTTCGATTCCAGGTCAGGCACATGCCTGGATTGGGGGCTCAATCCCTGGTGGGAGCTTGTAGGAGGCACCTGATTGGTGTTTCTCATCACTGATGTTTCTATCTCTCTATTCCTCTTCCTCTCTAAAATCAATAAAAACATTAAAAATTTTACTTTCTTGTTGAACTAAATATTTACTTGGAAGTACTTCCGTTTGAATATTTCTATTTTTAATTACCCTTTGATGAAAATACCACAGATATCAAGAAGCACCACGTGTCCCAGTCAGACTGGTTGAGAAATTCAGCAGAAGTGAAGGAATAAAAATACCAGCCATTTCTCTACCTATTTGCATATAAAATGGACAATATTTAAATGTTAAGCCATTTTATCCAGCACCATATTTTAGTGCTTTTCAGTGTTAATACTAAAAATTATTGTTAAAAATCACAGTTTTAAGCTGTGTACTTTATTCCGGTTGCATATGTTTGGCTCTTAATGTTCTCGTAGCTATAGTTTTGATGCCCTGCGTTATCCTAAAATGTAATTGTACTTTGAAATTTAGAGTAGTAATTTAAGTTGCTTAAATGTACTTTCTTGCTATATTAATTTTCTGCAGTTGTGCTATCACCCACTCAGATTGTGCTCTATTAATAGGCTACAGAAGTTTAAATTATTAGGATGTTAATATTTCCATCTTTTCTGCCAGGAAGAGTATTATCTATTTCCTGATGGACTGAACTCTCAAAACTGACTAGGGGGTGGGGAAGGAGTGCTGCGTGGTATTGTAGCTAAGCACGAGACCAGGGTTCAAAAGAACTGACTTCTGGTTTTGATTCTGCCACATAATAGAGTACCCATTAACCTTAAGCAACTGGCATAAAGGGTGCGTGTGTGTGTTTAAATCAGTTGTGGTGAAATACACATAACAAAATGTACCTTTTTAGCCACTTTAAAGTATACATTAGTGGCATTAAGTACATTCACATTATTATGCAACTAACCACCCTCTATCTCCAGAACTTTTTCTTTTCATCTTGTAAAACTGACACTGTACCCATTAAAAAATAACTCCTTATTTTCCTCTCCCTCTGGCCCCAGACAACCACCATTATACTTTCTGTCTTATGAATTCGACTACCCTAGGGATCTCAAATAAGAGGTATCATACAGTTTTTATCCTTTTGTGACTGGCTTATTTCACTTTAGCATACATCTCATCAAATTGTATCATATTTCAGAATTTCCTTCCTTTCTAAGGCTTAATTATTCCATTGTATGTATAGACCATACTTTTAAAATTAATTCATCCATCAGTATATACTTGGATTATTTCTTTTGGTATCGTGAATAATGTTGCTGTGAAAATGGATATACAAATATTTGTTCAGGACCCTGCTTTTAGTTCTTTTAGGTATATACCTAGGAGTGGAATTGCTAGACTATATGGCAATTCTATTTTTAATTTTTTTGAGGAACTGCCATACTGTTTTCCATAGTGGCTGTCTCATTTTACCCTCTCCCCAGTAGTGCACAAAGGTTCCAGTTTCTCTACATCCTCACCAAGACTTATCTTCCGTTTCTTTATAGTAGACATCCTAATGCGTGTGTCTCATTGATTTGCATTTCCCTAATGTTGAGTGATGATGAGAATTTTTCATATGCTTGTTGATCATTCAGTTTGTCTATTCAAGTCCTTTGCCCATTTTTTAATCAGGCTATTTGTTTTATTTTTAAGAGTTCTTTAGTATATTCTGCATATTAGCTCCTTATCAGATAGGTGATTTACAAATATTTTTTTCATTCCATGATTTGCTTTTTCACTCTGTTGATCATATCCTTTGATGTACAAAAAGTTTGAATTTTGTTTCCTTCCTTTCTAAGGCTTAATTATTCCATTGTATGTATAGACCATACTTTTAAAATTAATTCATCCATCAGTATATACTTGGATTATTTCTTTTGGTATCGTGAATAATGTTGCTGTGAAAATGGATATACAAATATTTGTTCAGGACCCTGCTTTTAGTTCTTTTAGGTATATACCTAGGAGTGGAATTGCTAGACTATATGGCAATTCTATTTTTAATTTTTTTGAGGAACTGCCATACTGTTTTCCATAGTGGCTGTCTCATTTTACCCTCTCCCCAGTAGTGCACAAAGGTTCCAGTTTCTCTACATCCTCACCAAGACTTATCTTCCGTTTCTTTATAGTAGACATCCTAATGCGTGTGTCTCATTGATTTGCATTTCCCTAATGTTGAGTGATGATGAGAATTTTTCATATGCTTGTTGATCATTCAGTTTGTCTATTCAAGTCCTTTGCCCATTTTTTAATCAGGCTATTTGTTTTATTTTTAAGAGTTCTTTAGTATATTCTGCATATTAGCTCCTTATCAGATAGGTGATTTACAAATATTTTTTTCATTCCATGATTTGCTTTTTCACTCTGTTGATCATATCCTTTGATGTACAAAAAGTTTGAATTTTGATGTATTCCAATTTATCTTTTTTCTTTGGTTACCTGTGCTTTTGGTATCATACCTAAAAAATCATTTCAAAATCCAACATAATGAAGCTTTCCTTTTGTGTTTTCTTCTAGAAGTTTTACAATTTTAGCTCTTAATGGTTAGGTCTTTGATCCATTTTTAGTTAGTTTTTATATATGGTATAAGGTAAGATTCCAACCTCATTATTTTGCACGTGAATATCCAGTTTTCTTAATATAATTTGTTGGGAAAAAAAACTACCATTCTCCTTTGAAGTGGAATTGGCATTCTTGTAGAAAATCATTTGACCAGTAAATATGAGGATTTATTTCTTAGTTCTACATTCTCTTCCATGGTATATATGTCTGTCTTTCTGCCAGTACTACACTATTTTGTAGTTTTGTAATAAGTTTTGAAGTCAGGAACTGTGAGACCTCTAACTTTGTTCTTCATTTTCAAAATTATTTCGCTATTAGTGATGCTAAGATGAATCAAAGGGTTCAGTGCTGGGGTCTGTCCCCAAAGGTGTGGACAGAGTCAACGAAGAAGAAATGACACGGAGACAGCGTTCAGTTGATCAGCAGCCTTGCCAGGATCTCTAGCCACAATCTCCAGCCAAGTTCTGTCTAGGTTCTCTCACTAGGTTCTCCAGCCAGGTTCAGTCACCAGGTTCTAGTCAGGTTCTCTTGCCATGTTCTATCTAGGTTCTCCAGCCAATTTCTGTAGCCGGGTTCTGTCCAGGATCGTTTGCCATGTTTTCTCGCTAGGTTTTCCAGCCAGGTTCGGTCGCCAGGTTCTCTAGCCAGGTTCTATCCGGGTTCTCTAGCCAGGTTCTATTCAGGTTCGCTAGCCAAGTTCGGTCGCCAGGTTCTGTCCAGGATCTTTTGCCATGTTCTGTCTCTAGGTTCTGTTGCCAGTTTCTGTCCAGGGTCTTTTGCCATGTTCCGTCTCTAGGTTCTGTCTCTAGATTCTGTCCAGGTCTAGGTTCTGTGTATCTTGGTTCTGTTTTCTAAGTTCTGTTAGTTAAGGGGTTTTATTCCCTCCCTAACTTCAGGGGAAAATCCCTACCTGGGGAAAGAACCTTTCTCAGAGAGGTGACCTTGGTTAAAACACATAGTGCCAAGAAGATGAGCAAACATATTAAGAACAGTATGCCATATATGCCAGGTCCCTTGAAACAGCAAGGATGGACCGGCTCCCAGCAGTTCAGGTGGTGACAACCTGCCTGATCCCTCCATTGCAATAAGGGAAGGAGGGGAGAGACTTCTCTAAGGTTTGGGTTTCTGCTGAATAATTCTGAAGAGGCTCTCAAGCATGTGGGGATCAATTTTGGATTGGCTGCTGTTTCTGAGGCAAGGTTAGAAGAGAGGATTAATTAGGGTTTGGGTGCTGTCATGAGACAAGGACAGTTGGCAGTTGGGTAGCCTCAGTAACAAAGCAGGTCTGGGGGCATCATTGGTAAGAAAGCAGTAGCCCTCAGAGAGAGCTGTTACAGCATTTTACAGCTGCTGACCTACCTTGGGAGAAATAATGTTTGCTATTAACTTCGCACCTGCCTTTATCTTTGTCTGCTCTCCCTGCCTAGTTAATGGCAGGGTTATTTTTTCTTTCATTCTGAGCTGATTTTTATCTTTCGTGCCTGACAGGTTTTTACTCTTTTAATGGATTTGGGAAGTAGGGAATCATTGTATCTTAAGACT
>NW_006285113.1:689783-705682 GCF_000327345.1 Myotis davidii | reverse complement strand
GTTTAAGGTAAAAGTTCATGATTAGTAAATAGAACATGATTTGGAAAATTTGTGAAGTAGGAATAGTTTATTTGTTATTGCCATTTCCACTTTGCTTTCTGAGCCCCTCTTTCTCTGATGGGACCCTTCACTGTCTCATCTCACCTAGGCTTCCAGTATTCTTTCTTAGGTTTCTCTTTCTTTTCCCCTATGTGAACTTGTGCCCATTGGTTGACCTGATGATGAGGTTAAGGTAGCTTAATATGTTCCTTTGAGGGGCATTTTCATTTTAAAAGGAAATTTCTGAGAATAATACTGAAACTAAGGAACAAGTTTCTAATGCACATTTCTGGCGAGATGAGGTGGTGGGGAGTGAGGATGGGAAGGGAAGCAGTTGTTTGAGTAGACATCAGACCTTACGCAGTCAGTCTGTCTAAATGGGGCCCCAAAAATTAGAAGTTGTCCTCTGAGAAGCTGATGACTGATGGTGCCTGCCTTTCCCTCTTCTCCCTTAGGTGCCGAGAAGACATAGTAAAAGCATCTGAGTGCCTGCTGGGCTTGTGTCAGGAAAGCAGGGCTATTGTGTTAAGTAAATAATGTGGAAATGCATGCTGGAAGTTGAGACTTCAGGCAGATCAGTGTAAGGACAATTGGAAGTGCCCTCTTCTTACAGTGGTACACACACTGTTACCTTGGTAGTTCCAAGAGACAGACACCAAGATGTGGAGACCTGCTCATAGTGTTGACCTATGCACTAACTGTTGGGACTTGTTTTAGTCCAGAGACAACCAGTGGTCAGACTTTCTCTTTTCAAGCCTTTCTCACTGAAGCTAGGCAATACATGCCCAGTTTTCCCTCAAGAAGAAATGTGAGCCCGTAGCTTGTGGCCCAGTAACTGACTGGTACCTTGTACCTCTCCAGACCCAAGTTGTTTCTTTCTTTCTTTTTTAAAAAAAATATATATTTTATTGATTTTTTACAGAGAGGAAGGGAGAGGGATAGAGAGTTAGAAACATCTATGAGAGAGAAACATCGATCAGCTGCCTCCTGCACACTCCCTACTGGGGATGTACCAGCAACAAAGGTACATGCCCTTGACCGGAATCGAACCTGGGACCTTGAGTCTGCAGCTGATGTTACTATACATTGAGCCAAACTGGTTAGGGCTCTGTCAAACATTTCCAAACAAGACAAGACAAAACACAACAAAAACTTCTCCTGGAAAAGAGAGGGAGAGAGAGATAGAAACATTAATGATGAGAGAGAATCATTGACTGGCTGCCTTCTGTACACCCCCTACTGGGGATTGAACCCAAAACCTGGGCATGTGTCCTGACAGGGAACCCCCCCCCCCCCCCCCTGTTCATATGTCAACACTCAACCACTGAGCCCACTGGTTGTTTCTTAATCCTGGGGAAATGTGAGGTTCCTGTTGTGCTTTGAAGATGAGTTGAGTTTTAGGAAGGATTTGAATCCCCAACCTCCAAATCTACCAGTGGCTTCCATGGTACTCTGCCATGTGTATGCCACCTAAGCCAGGTTATGCTGACTGGTGCTGTGGCAGTCTTGACTCACAGCTCCTGGGTCCAGGGCTGTTGTTCTAGACATCAGAAGCCTGCAACATTTTAGTCCTCGCCATAGTTTGAACTATTTTGAAGCTTCCTATAAACTGGACTTTTGAAAGTGGTACTTTCCCAAGTCCCCTAGTCTTTCCCCTTTGGGAGCCCAGACCAAGTGAAACCTATTGATGTCACAGTATTGTTTGCATACCTGTGGCTTCTGATGGCCTCTGTGCAGGCAGAGGTAGACTCTAGAATTAGTCAGCCTCAGCCCAACATGTGGTACATTCGTACTATTGCCCCTGTTTGAAGACTGTTAACTGGCCCTTTCCTTAAGCTCTACTGAGGAGTTGCACTGGAAAGGAGCCATCTCCCTGTAGATAGGAGTGACTCTTGTAGGGTTGATAAGGTGAGCTTTTGAGGCCTCTGAAGAACTTGAGCATATGATAGGCCCTGTCTCCCTGCCCTCCTACAACCTGTTTTGCCCACTACTGGATGAAAGTCCTCCCCTTTGTAGTCAATTCACTACAGAGAGAATGGTTTGTGTTGGCTTTGTTGCACCTTTCCCTCTTAATGCCTGAAAATGCAATTTTTAATGCTACATTATTTTCTTTAGTAAATTTTACTCTGAACTGATTTTAAACTTACAGGGAAGTTTCAGAGATGATAGAGAGCTCCCATATACCCAGTTTTCCCAATTGTCAGCATCTTACATAACCACCACACACTTGTTAGAGTGAAGATATCAACATTGGGACATTATTATTTATTTAGATTTTATCAGTTTTCCTCTCAGTACCTCTTTCTGTTCAAGAATCCAGTCTAGGTGCCACATTATATTTAGTTGTCATGTCTCCCCATTTCCTCTGGTCTGTGACAGTTTCTCAGTCTTTCCATGTTTTTCATGACCTCTGATCGTTTTTTGAGGAATACCATCTAGCGTCCTTTATAATACTTTCAATCTGAGTTGTCTGATATTTTCTTCATGATTAGCTGATGTTATGGGTTTGGGGAAGAATCCACAGTGGGGAAATAAATGTCATAAGGAGTACTTGAAATTTGTATAACTTCATTGGAGATGTTAACCATGATCACTTGGTCAAGTAGTTTGTCCCCAAGTAGTAAGTTCTCCACCATAAAAGTTACTGTGCTTCCTACTCTATTGTTTAGAAATGAATCACTAAGTTTAGCTCGCTGGGGGATATATAGAATTAAGTCCCACCTTTTGGAAGGGGGAGCATCTGTATATAATATTTGTAATTCTTCTATAAGGAAGTGTGTCTCTTCTGCCTTATTAGTCATTTATTTATATAACTATAGAGCCATGTATATTTTATACTTTGAGGTATAATGCAATATTTCGGTATTTGTTTTGTTTACCAAATTGTTTTAATTCTGTACTTATTATTAAAGGTTTAATCATATGTAAAAGGGATGAGTTGAATGAAATAATATTATCATACCTTCTAGCTCCAAAGTTCTGAACCAGGAGCTTTAAAAAACTCACCTTAAAATCAGATATTCTAAAATAACTTTCTCCATTTGCTTTCTAATCCCTGATTGTGTAGCCTTGGCCCTTGGTTCTATTCCTTAACTACTTTTCTAGGACATCCTGATGGCTCATTTATTTGATATTGGCGCCAAAGAACATGCGTCTGTAGGTAAAGCTACTATGGCCTGGGGAGTGGAACTGTAACTATAACTTTAGTTCCCTGAATGTGCTTCCCAGGTTGCTGTTGGGGAAGAAACAAGTGTGAGTTGAAAAAATTTTACTGAGAGCTGGGAGTTCTTGGGCCCATTTCTTCTACTGCCAGACTTGAGATCCTTATCTAGAAAATGAAACTTTTCCATTAGATGGCCCCTGAGATTGCTCACAGCTGTGATTTTATCATCAGCGATACAGTAAAATATCGGGCTGGTAGGTCTCATCTCAGTAATCAAGGCAGGAGTTGGGACTGGCCAACTTCTCTGAAACAAGCTTATTGGGTCCATCTTCTTTATCATCCTTTTTATTTACTTGATTAAACACACACACACACACACAGTGCATGGGATGAGCATATTCAGAAATGCAGGTCTAGAGGTGATGCCTTGATGTCTCATTGTATAGTGGAGAAGGCATGTTTTGCTGTTCATTAATGACCCCACAGTAATAACTTTGGAGGATCAGAAATGGATTTTTTATTACTGGTATTTATAAATCAGTGGCTTCTGAAATGACATTCCTTTTATAGCAACTATATAGTGTGTGAACAGTCTAGCAAAGTAGCCAAGGTGAATAGAATGTGGTGGCTTAAGTATGATAAGGCCCAGTGAGTTATATTAAAGACACTTTAGTTCTCAAAGCCGGTGTGTGTGTGGAGGGGAGAATGTCATTAGTCTCATATACTGAAAGCATATGGGTGGAGGACAAGGAGGAACTAATGTACTGTGAAACAGGGCATATTCATTTGGGACTAAGGAGCAGTAGAGTAAAGGAATGTTGCTTTTGGTTAGAAAACTAGGATAGAAGAGCATAGAATGACTTCCTCAGGCTGCCTGCCACTGAGTTGTTCTTTAAGGCCCACATCATACTGGTTTATGAGATTGACTCAGAGCTCTGAATGAAAGTCCTCTGACCCACCACACCTGTCACTGTCCCACATTTCTGAGTGAAGTGGCACACTGCATATCCTGGCTTACAGTGTTAAATCAACAGGTAGAACTTTTATGGTACTAGTTGCATGAGGATTTACGTTTGCTTTAATGACAAGTGTGTTTGGAGATGCCCATTCCTGTGAGTCCTGCTAATGCTGCTAATGGCTTTAGCTTCCTATTCTCAAGTGAAATGAGTTGCTACTTCTTGAAGTGAACAGCAGATGTCACTGCATCTTCACTTACCAGGGCTCTGGATCATAATTGGATGCAACCCAGTTCTTCATACAGCTCTCAAACCACTGACCTCAAATTGAGTATTTATTACTCTCTGACACCCTAAGATCCCCTTCCTCAGATACAGAACCCAAATTTAAAATTGATAATAAACACAGCCCAAGCGGTTTTCCTCAATTCCTTCACTATCCTCTTTACTTATATGTTATCTGTATTTTCATGTAGCTAACTGATGAGGTTTATTTGCCTATTCCTATCAACCTTACAGTTGTTTAGGAACTGGCACAATTTTTTATATTTGTCTTCACACTGAAATGCTTCTTGGCCTTTCTGTAGCTTGCATTTTAAAAACCTTCCAGCAGTAAAGTTGATGCCACTGCTCTCTGAATTGAGGTGATGAACATAGAGAAAACTGCCACTTTCCTTATTATTTTTTTGAACCCTTAGCTTCGGTAGTTGAGGAAATAAAAAACTGAGTTGGGACAAAAGTTCTGTGGGGCATCTTTTTAAAACATATCTCTTATGGTTTCAGTGTAGATAGTAGGGTTTCCCTATCTGACAGAAAGGTAAATTTAGATTATTTTAGAAAGTCTGAGACATATTAAATTTTTGGTATCTTTTGCTCACATATATTGTGGTATAGCCAGGGTGACATCTGTCCTAATATGCCAGGTTTACACCTATATAGTGGTGCAATTATTAGTAGTTCCGTCTTTCCCTCTCAGTTTACCTAGTTTGAACAGTATGGTCTCTCTAAATTGCCGTGGTGGTGGTGGTGGGGCAATCTATAATTTCCAATTTTAGTAATAATAACCTTTTTTTTTTATTCAGGAATTATGCAGGCCCTGAGTTTTCTGAGTTAAACACATGTAAAATAAGCAAAAACCACTAAGAACTTGTAATTCTGGAAAAATAGATTTTAGGTTTCTATTGATAATTGTCCTTCTGGAGTAATGATTTCCAAAGATGGCTGTGCATCAGAATCAGCTAGTACCAGGGTGTTTTTTTTACAAATAGTCGCAGGGTTCTCATAGACCTCTACTGAATTTGTTGCAGAGCTTGAACTTGACATTACCAAAAATGCAATGAAAATGTACTGGACTATTTTGTGAGCAAGCTTCTCAATCAGCGGTTCTCATCCTGTGGGTCGCAACCCCTTTGGCAGTCAAACGACCCTTTAACAGGGGTCGCCTACGACCATCCTGCATATCAGATATTTACATTACGGTTCATAACAGTAGCAACATTACAGTTATGAAGTAGCAACAAAAATAATTTTATGCTTGGGTCACAACATGAAGAACTGTATTTAAAGGGCCAGAAAGTTGAGAACCACTGTTCTAAACTAACATGTAGAAGAACGCTTCTCTCTATGGTTTGGGTGGTGGTTGAGGTTCTTGGGGGTAGCTGCTTTGGGCCTTGAAGGTGTATTTGGCGTTGACATGAGTTGTTTTTTTGTTTCAGATGTCATCTGGGTGATTCTCAGTGTGGAGGTGGGTGGACTTTTAGGAGTAACGCAGCAGCTGTCATCTTTCGAAACGGAGTTCAACACACAGCCACATCGCAAGGTAGAAGGAAACTTCAACCCGTTTGCCTCTCCCCAAAAGAACCGACAATCAGATGAAAACAACTTAAAAGACCCTGGGGGTTCCGAGTTCGACTCAATCAGCAAAAACACATGGGCTCCTGCTCCTGACCAAACCGAGCAAGATGAGAATAGACTCTCACAGAACTCTGTAAATCTGTCCCCCAGCAGTCACGCAAACAACTTATCAGTAGTGACTTACAGTAAGGTAGGTGCCCTTGGAGAAGAGGAGAAGGGGTAGGTGGTGGGCCTTGGGATTTGTGATACCCCTTCATGGCAAATCTTGAATCCTAGAATGTTCTTTAAGACTGCTTAGCTCTCCTGCCAACAGCAACAACACAAAACCTACCCCTTCTCCCCTCCCCCCTCCCCCATCTTCATGTCCTGTGGATATTACTTCATCCACATTTATAATTTACTACTGTCTCTCTGCTCTGGTTTGGGTGTTGAAAGAACAGAGTTCTTTACCTTTACATTTTAAGAAAAGAAAGTCAAAATATCGCCAGCCATGCTTCCATTTTTAATGTATACTGAGCAACAACAACACACCTTTGAAATTGGTTCCTACTTTGATTTTTTGGGGTTTGGGTGGGATTCTTGTTTTTGTTTGTTTTCAGAGGAAAAGGGCAAGCTCAATTATTTATCCTAACTGTTGTTGGGCTTTTACTTTATTTACCTTGTTTGCATGTCTTCTTGTTGATGTCTTTTCAGTCTATGTGGCCCATCTACTCCCTCATCTACAACCCAGAGTGGCCCAAGTGATATTTTGACTTTTCACGTGTGGGGAATGAGAGAGAATTGTTTAATTATGATTTTAAGTTTATGATTGTTCTGAGACACTTCTGGGTGTTTGATTTCTTGATCTGTTTTTCCTTATGCTAGTTGATTGATAATGTCTTCCACACACTGCTAAGGGGGTGATGGTTCCTGGTTGTTGGTTTTGGTTGGTTGAATAAAGCCCTTATGCTAAGAGTTCACTGTTGTAGGTGATTCACGTATTGGGGCCTGTGAGTATTTCTGTGCATTCTTCTCTGATTAATAATGCTGCATGTTAGGCCCAGCATCCCATCTATATAATCATATAACTGTTAAGTCTTAAAATTTACCCTCAAAAATTAAAAAATAAAATTAATGTTTTTTTGAGGGACAAGTTGCATTGTTGTAAGAATGGTATTTTTCTGACCAGTGCTTTATTAAAATATGGTCTAGATTAAGAAAAGAAACCTGGTGATGTGAATTCTCTTTTGTCACATGGTCTGGTAAGAGGGACTTCATTTAGCAATAGTATAGCAAAGGGTTAATTTATTGGTTGGTTGAATAGTCACAAAGGGTTCTGTGTAGTCATGTCAATTCTCCAGGAAATTAAAGAAGTAAATTGATAAACCAGTAAATTGCCTATATCTGAGGAAAGACTTCGCATCTTAACACTTAATCAAAGACTTTCCTTTACATTCCTGTTGCTCCAGATTTGTCTGTCTTAATTTTAACCCTTCAGAGTATGACTTTTCTAAAATACCTTGGTAGAACGGAAACTTGAGGCAGTTGAGTTTAATGGGAAGGTGAGAATTAGAGGAGGCAAAACCAGTTAGTTGATCCATTGTTTTCTATAATCGAAGCTCCTTTACTCAGCCATCATTGTAGTCTTCGGATAGGGCTGGCATTCGTGGCTAGGGCCCTGCACTCATCCTCCTGAGTCACGAACCTGTTAGTTGTTTTCTTTCCCTTTTGGGCTGATGCTTTTAACCAACTCTCTTTGCCCTGGCGTGTTTGTGGGTGCACTGTCAGAATGAATTACTTATCAGCCTTAATTAAGGTTCCAGCATACTGCTTTTTTAGAACGGCTGAGCTGTGGTGAGGCTATTGAGATATTTCTTAAGCTTGATGAACTCATGATATGTTACCTAAATTTGTTTTCATGAACGCTGCAGGGTCATGTAGAAGCAGCACTTGTAAGAACCACAGAGTAAGATTCTCATTGGGGTTGATGAGACTTTTGGCTATAATACATTGAGAATGTGGCACTTAGACCCCAAAGAGAAATTGGAGCCTCCCTTTTTCTAACTTGAAGTAGAATACTATTCATAAAGCACGTATGTGAACATCTGGAAGCAGTTCTGGCTAAAGTTGAGTCAGCTCTGCCTCTCAGGCTCCTAAGGAATGGGGTTGGTGTAAACCAGAAGTCCTCAAACTACGGCCCGCGGGCCACATGCAAATACAAATATTATATTTGTTCCCGTTTTGTCTTTTTACTTCAAAATAAGATATGTGCAGTGTGCATAGAAATTTGTTCATAGTTGTTTTTTTTTAAACTATAGTCTGGCCCTCCACCGGTCTGAGGGACAGTGAACTGGCCCCCTGTTTAAAAAGTTTGAGGACCCCGGGTGTAAACAGTCATCAGGAAGTACTAACAGATTTGTGCACTATTTAGAGCAGTGTACATTGTTCAGTAGGGGACTTGAAGAATAAAACAAGTGACCCCTGCCAGCCAGCAGCTTGCAGCACAGTAGAAGTGACGAGACAGGCATCCAGTTCAGTCAGGACAAGTATGAATTTGGTCAGTAGAGAACAATAGTCAAATGTATAATTTTTATATATTCTTGGAGGTTAGAGTTAGAGAAGGCAGAACTGGAGTTGATGGAAAGAGCTTTTCAAAGAATGGGCAGATGGAAAGACAGGAAGGACAATAGTGTGGAGAACTGTTATAGTGCTAAGGGCAGAATGTGGGAAGGTTGTGAGGCCCTGATGTGGGTAACAGACGATGAGAGATAGATTCCACTGCTATACTGTGTTCCTTTGAGGAACAGTGGATGAAATAATGGCTTTGAAAAAAAGTGGAACTATACTTAATAGATATCTTAAAGCAGGGGTAATTCACAGTTCTAAACATTCGTGATTGGCTTCAGAATAGAGATTTATTTATTTTTAAAAGTGGCATGCTTGAGGTTCTCTCTCTTCTTCTTTTTTTTTTTTTTTTAGAAAACTTGGAATTTTGTAATATGAAAAATTTCAAATATACAGTAAAGTGGAAAGAATAGTATAATAAGCATTTGTATACTCATTACTTAGGTTTCACAATTGTTAACTTGCCATCCTTTATTTTCTGAAATATTTTAAATGTTTAAAAGGAAATTATGACATTTTGACATTTTTCCACTTTAATATGCATCTTTACGAAATAAGGATTTTCAAAAATACCTTTAACTTACCTAATGATTAATAATAATTTCCCAATATTATCAGTTCCCAGTTATTTCCCAATATTATCAGTTCACATTCAGATTTCTAAGTGTCCCTTAGAATTCGTCTGTTCAAACCAGGACCCAATCAAGACCACATTTTGTGCTTGATTGTTATATAAGAAAAGCCTTAAATTTTGAGATTCTGAATGGTGCACTTGACAAAGTGTTGAGATCAGGTACACATCAGGGGTATTTTTAACTGTTCCTGTGTGCCCAGGTGTGCTGCCAGTACTTTACAAACCTCATCTCACTTTCTGATAAGAAAGGCTCTGAGGGGCTAAGTAACTTGCCAGTATCACACAGCTAGTAGAGAGAGGCAGAGCTGAGATTCAAATCCAGGTGCCACATTACTAAAGTGTGTTGAGTGAAAGCATTCACTCAGCCCCAGTTATTATCAAGAAAGGCATGAAGGAAGCCCAGTCGAAATAAGCGGTGGATAAGTGGTTCTAATATGTAAATTGAGGATTGCCTTTGCCATCTTTTTTAAGAATTCCCGTTTGCTGAGTCGTTAAAAGTAGTGACTTCTTTTCTTGTTTGATAAAAATAAAATATTTTTATAACTCTCCAGGTACATAAACCATGTGGTGTTTATAATAAATAGTGCCTTTTATTTATGAATGAATAGAAAGGATGAAAGAGACCCCTGAGGCTCTAGAGTTGGGGCAAGTGTTTTCTTGGATGAGTAGGAGGAGTACCTGATGCCTTGGTGTCCGGGATCTCTGAGTTGGCAATAGATTTGAGTTACTCTAAAGAAATTCCCTGCCTGCCATTAAGGCTGGGAGAGAACAAGATGCTCTTGGAAGCCCATGACCACAGTTTTAGTAGCAGCTACCGTTTCCTGCTGCCTCCATAGTTACAGTTTAACTTGCTAAGGTTGGTAGGATTAAATGAAAAGATTGCTTCATGCACCTGCTCTGTGAGGACTGGGTGGATGTGTCAACATAATGGCCCATCTGTCAGTGCTAGGAACTGGACACCCGTGGAGCCCTTCCCCAGCTGCCCTTAAATAACCATTAGCTTTCTGGACTGTGCTTCTTGCCTGGGGGGAAGCTCTGAGGGAGAACATCAGCCCTAGCTCCATCCCACAACCCTGGCCCCTCCCTGTGTGAACTGTCAGATCAGAGGGAGTCAGAAAAGGAAGTATATGCGGACTTGCTCCAAAGATTCATAAATCTGACTCCTCCCTTTTGTTAGAAATTGGCTGGCCTCATTGTCAGCTCAATTGTGGCTGCCCTGTCCTAGGTGAACAGTCAGATCAAGTATTGGTGATGGTCAGCTGCTGTTTTAAAGAAACCATTTTTATGTGATTAGCGCAAGAATCTCAGAGGACAAACAGTCACAGTAGGGTAGGTGCTCACTCTGTTGATTCAAGGATATTCTTGTCATGAATTCTAGCTCTCTGATTCATCTCTGCAGGCCAAGATAGCTTCTCTTTGAATAATGTGAAAGTAGTGAAAAAATACCTCCTAGAGGTGTGAAAGGAGAAAATAACCCCTGTTAAAATTAGATACCCCATTTTCTTATTTGCCAGTAACTTTTTAAAATCTCTAAATATTTTCTAAGAAGGCCTTACAGAAGAATAAGACACCAACCAAATGATCTGATTCAGGACAGCTGGGGATTAGAGTGTGGCTGGCAAAACCCAAGGGGCTGTTGTTCAGGAGAGCAGATGCCTCACTTCCTTTCTCTGAGAGGAATAATTTACATTTGGGAGCTGAGTGGCATCCCAAATGTATTTATGTTGTTACTTGGACTATAGTCCTTATTTTGTGTTTGTTCTTACTTTAAAACATGTTTGGAGCTGGTGTATGTCACATACTCTTCCTTTAAACTGGATTACAGTCTGAGCCACTGTTATTACTTCCGCCAAGTGTTGGTTCAGAAGGAGAAACTTGTTATTATCTTTGTGGGGAGGTTCTCTCTCCTCCATTGTCCGCCACTGCCGGTTGCCATCTGCCCTGCCTGCCCACATTCCCACCTGCTCCTCTTCCCCTCTCTCTCCCCGGCAGCCACTCTTTAGTACATTTTGGATCTGAAGCTAGAGAAGTCAGTCTACTTTTATTACATCAGAAATCAGCTGACTTCTAATCTCCTGCTTATCTGTGTTGACTGAAGCATAGAAGAGTTATTTTCCCTCTGTTTAGGTGAGGGTTTAAAAGTTGTAGTAGAGGCTACTAGAGGGGAAGGTTTGAAAAAAGCAAGTCTTTTGCGGTATGGGCCTGAGGATGTAATTAATGGCTTGTGACTCTTACTATCTACATTGAAGTAGCCGGTCAGTTTAACATCATAAGGGATAGGTTTAGGGTGACAGTGGAATTGGGCTCATCATTCGCCTAATTCATTTTAAAATATATATATTTTTATTGATTTCAGAGAGGAAGGGAGAGGGAGAGATAAAAATACCCATGATGAGAATCATTGATGGACTGCCTCCTGCAGGTCCCACACTGGGGATCAATCCCGCAACCTGGGCATGTGCCCTGACCTGATTGTAGTTCGATGCTCAACCACTGACCACCCCAAATGCATTCGCCCAATTCAGAGGGCACTAAATTTGACCACAGGGCAGGTGGTTGGCATCCTTATCTGGGCTAATACTTATGTGAGGCAATAGAGGGCAGTGTAACTAACTTCACTGCCATGAAATGAGTCTGTTCTCAGATACAGACCCTTTCCACGAAAGGTTTAAAGATGGCTGAAGGAGAAGCTGGAAGGAAAGCTGTTTCACTTGATATTTTATCCAGCTTGTGTCTTCTCTGACAAGGGACAGGTAGCAAAGCATGCTACTCCCAGAGGCCATTGAAAGTACTCTCATCAAAGCCGTGAAACTACCATTTATTGAACACTATGTGCTAGGCACTGTGCCGGGGGCTTTTTAAATTTTTATTGTTAAAATTATCAATGCACGTAGTTTAAGTAGCCAAGTACTTCTACAAAGCTTATTACAAAAAATACCAGTCACCTCCCTGCCTCCCAACTTCCAGTATTTGTTCCCCAGAGGTAGCAGGCTCAGTGTTTGATGTGCGTTACTTCATTTAGTCCACACAACAGTACCATGCTGCAGGTACAGTTATTAGCCCTACTTCACAGCTCTGAGACTTGGGGCACACAGATCCCATGAATTGCCCAAGGTCATGTAGCTAGAGAGTGTTGAAATCAGGATATGAACAAAAGCAGTTGTCTTTTACTCTCAAGGCTGCTCTCCTAACAGTGCACTCCATTGCTTTCCAATATAAATAGTGTTCACACACACATTTTTATCAGCTGAGCTAACAGTTGTGGGCTCGGGAGGACATGCTTTCTGCAGTATACTGCTACATTTCAAATGAGGAGCAAGCCCATTATTGACAAGATATTATGTGACTTCTCTATAATAAGCCCTTCTCACCCTAAGGACAATGGAAGCTACAGAAATCAGCCTTTATCTCTAACCTACAGGAAGGGGAAAGATTCCCTAGAACAGGGGTGGGCAACCTTTTTGTGAGTGCATGCCAAAACCAGCAAAATCTCACTCAAAATTCTTCTCCATGCCAACCCTAATTTTTTGAGAACGTGTTACGCCTACTTGATATCTCTTAAGGTGTACGTATGCGAAGAACCTTGAAGAAATAATAAAATTCACTCGAGTGACAAAAACACAGTATAGGGTGATGAAAAAAACATTTTTTAAAATGTATACATGTACACTGATAGTCTGACAGGTTCGGATCTAGGAAGGCAGGGAGAGTTAAGGCAGAGGCATAGAAATTGCTCTTCCCCTCTCTCGTCAATCCATGCCTATGGTCTTTAAGATAACTTGTTATATAAAATTATTTATTTATCTAAGATGCACCTACACTGAATTTATCTGAAAAATAAAAAAGTCGATATTAAGAAAAAAATTGTAAATGGAAGATTATAAGAGAGGGTTTCGCGTGCCAGCAAAAGTTACTGGCGTGTCATGTTTGGCACGCGTGCCAGGGGTTGCCCACCCCTGCCCTAGAACCTCCCTAGTCACTTGGGTTTAGGTTTTTGTTGAAATTGAAATTTCCACTAGCTCACTCTTATGACAACAACACCTATGCCTCTTGCAGTCACAAAACCTATTTGTATTCCTTGATTGTTGCCAAAAGATAGTCTCTGGAGTTTTATTTTCCTGGAACAAATGTAAAATCTCCCTTGAACATACTTAGCATTTCAGAACTAGAACATAGTTAGGGGCTATCTTACTCCCTTTAAAGTTGGATTTTATTTCTATAAAGGCTCTCTTGAAAAAGAATATTTTAGAAAAAAAGGGACAGCCAGTAGAAGCCCTGAAGTGGAAGTTTACCTGTTTTTTTCAAGGAACAGAATGAGTGAGGAGAGTAGAGGGAGATGAAGTCGGAGGACAGAAACCAGATCATGGAGGGCTTTGTGGACCCTTGCAAAGCTTTGGGCTTTTGTTCTGAGGGACAGGTACATGAAAGGTGAGCAGAGAGGTGATGTGGTCTGTCCTAGGGTTGTAAAAGGATCACTCTGGCTCTTGTGTGGAGAATATAGGGCAAGCATAGAAGCAGAGGACAGTAGAGAAGTTAGCACAATCATTCAGGGGAAGTGGGGCAGTAGTTCGGACCAGAGTGGTGGCAGTGGAGGTAGAAGGTCCGAGTCTGGATCCAGTTTGTAGCCAACAGGATTTGCTAGTAGGTCGGAATGGGGGATGTAAGAGAGGGAAAAGGATGACACCAAGGTTTTTGGCCTGAGCAACTAAATTTAGGATGGAATTGCCATCAGTGGAGAAGGGAAAGGCTGGGTTAGAGGTGGAGAGTGATCGGGAGTTCCATTTTGGGCACATGGACAGTTTCTCTAAACATCCAAATGGGGGGTGTCAAGTGGGCTATTGTATATCCAAATTGGGTATAGAATTTAGGAGAGAGGTCTGGGTGGAGATGGAAATTGGAGAGTTGTATTGTGTGAATGGCATCTAATGCGGTGAGACTGGCTTCAGTGCACTGAGTGCCGGAGTGTAGAGCAGGGTTTCTCAGCCAGTGGACTAACACTACTGGCATTCCAGGCCGGAAGTCTTGGGGTGGAGGGGTAGTATGCATTATAAGATGTTTAGCAACATCTCTGGCCTTTACCTCCCCAACTTTGAGTTTAAGTACCAAAAATGTCTTCAGACATTGCCAAATGTTCCTTGGGCGGAGGCGGGGGTGAGGGGAGTGAGGGGAATCGCCCTGCCAGGGGACCACTGGTAGAGATAGAGAAGAGGTCCAAGGACTGACATAAAAATACTGTGTCTAATGTGTAAACAAACCACTTCAAGTTATCCAGGCCACCTTTACTTCTTTTATTCTTAATTCACAACACACTTGTGAGTTTTGTAGTTACACTGTTCATTTGACAAACTAATCAGGAAATTGTGATTTACTCACATTCACAGAGCAAATTGGGGGTGAAATTGGGGTTGTGCCATGGGCTGGAACCCAGGTTGAGCCTAATGTTCTTCTAGACCACACTGATGAGGTTTGCTGGCAAAAGCAAAGTCTGTTGGCTATTCTCTAAAGGTAGTTTATATACTAGTGTCAGCTTGTAGAGATCTCCTTGTTCATCTTCAGCAGCTACAAACGACTTTGTGACCAAGGAGGAAGCAACGCAAAGCAACTGAGGAACCTGCATCCCACCCCCACCCCCACCCCCACCCCTGCCTCAGGTTTGCTGGCAGATTAGCACATTCTGTACCAAAAGGGGTTTGCCAAGAGCCTCTGGTTTAGTGATATTTCGATGAATCCCTTTTGAAAACCCTGAGGAGCCAGGAAAGCCCTGCCAGCCTGGCTGGTGTTTGAACTGGTGTGGGTCATGTGTACATTAAAAATGAATTAAGCAAACACTGTGAGCCTTAGAAAATGTCTTTTGTTGTTTGTAACATTACTATCTAACTGAGAATAAAAATTATCTCCAGGAACTCTCCCTTTTCTACCTCAACATCTTCAGAGCTGCTTTGCTCCCTTTGATTTGATTTGGGACTCTGGGTATTATTTTACACTGATGTGATGCTGGGCAGTCTCAGAGCTAAAACAGAGCTAGTGTTCCCAAGGTGGCCAGAATATTTTGTTTTGATTGTAATGATACATTCTCTTACCTATACTCTGAATTTAGCATTTTAATTTCTGATGAAAGTTCTCAAAGTAGGACTAGCAAAATTACAGGTTCAAAGAGGTAAGTGTAATTCCCAAGTGTGACAATTTTCTCCTGGCCTAGATGCTCAGGTTTCAAATGACTTGTCCTCAGCTAAGTCTGCTGTAACTGCATTTCTGGCAGGACCAGATGCAGAATGGAAGGTTACAAGCTCTTGTACCACAGAGGGAATATATGGGCTTCCTGAGACAGTGGTTCTCAACCTGGGCTGCACATTAGATCACCTGGGAATCTTTTTTTTTTAATTAAATCTTTATTGTTCAGATTATTACAGTTGTTCCTCTTCCCCCCCCTCATAACTCCCCTCCACCCAGTTCCCATCCCACCCTCCTCCCTCACTCCCCACCCACTGTCCTCATCCATAGGTGCACGATTGTTGTCCAGTCTCTTCCCGCATCCCCCTCACCCCTGTCCCCCAAAGAATAGTCAGTCCACTCCCTTTCTATGCCCCTGATTCTATTATAATCACCAGTTTATTCTGTTCATCCGATTATTTATTCACTTGATTTTTAG
>NW_006285113.1:662817-688677 GCF_000327345.1 Myotis davidii | reverse complement strand
TTCTCTGTGTTGACAGAGTGGCTCTGTGTGCTAGGTGTCCTATAGGGCCCAGTGGCTCTGCCTCCCCAATTACCTGAGGTGGACACTCTTGGTGCACCCCTTTGTATGCTTTGTGCACAGTCTTACTGTAGTCTTGTTGTAGGTAAGCCTTGATTGTTGTAGGTATCCCTGGGAGGAATTGACCTCCAGGCCAATTGGCTCTGAGAGTCACCTGTGTCTGCAGTGGGAGAACTTCTGTGCTGAAGACACCCTTCTGGGGCAAGACTTGCTTCAGTGGGGCTTTGGTGCTCACTGAGTCTGCCCCCTGAGTGTGTCCCTTATGGATCTGAGGAGTTGTAATCTGGATAGTCCCACTCTGACCACTGGGTACACTGGCACTTGGATCTCTAAGGAGGTGCTAATTTAACCTCTGCCTAAGGCTACCCAGCAGGAGCTACGGAGAGATCTGCAGGTTCCCCTTCCTCTTTTGGGGTTCGTTGGTGCCCAGATGAGGCCCGCTGTGAAGCAATGCAAGCTGCTGTGGGGCCTTGGGCCTTCTCTTGGAAGTTCTGGGTCTGTCTGGCCCAGCTGCAATTTGTTAGGTAATTATTAGAGTGCAAAGGGCCAGGGCATTCACATGCAAAAGCCTCTGCTGCAGCTTGGGCGGGGCGGGGTCTCAGGAAATCAACAGGGCCAAGCAAGCAGCTATGGCTGATCCTCGTGCTGGGGCTGCAGCTCGCCTGTGGGCCAAGGTCCCGCTGTGAGGTGACCCCATTCTGCTCCTCTGTCCCCAGAGACCACCCCCGATGAGACCAGGGTCCGTGGGAAGAGAGGGCTTGTCTCCCCTTGACCATGTGGGTGACCTGTGGGGGTGGGGCGGGGGGGAGGGGGTTTGGCTGCAGGCCAAGCAGCCCTAGCAAGCCTTAGAGCCGTGGTTCTCAACCTTGGCTGGACATGAGAATCACCTGGGAATCTTTTTAAAATCCTGATTTCTGGGCCTCATCCTCCGGAAATTCTGTTGCTTTGTTATGGGGTGAGGCCACAACATTAGTAACAAAGAAACAGAATTTCCGGAGAATGAGGCCCAGAAATCAGGATTTTAAAAAGATTCCCAGGTGATTCTAATGTGCAGCCAAGGTTGAGAACCACTGTTCTGAGAGCTCCGCTAAAAGTGAGATCCTTTCCAAAGCTGTGGACATTCACCTGCAGAGGAAGATGGTCCTGAGTATTTTGTTGTGCTCAAAGAGTCACTTGAGCCCAGCCAGCATGGTTCAGTGGTTGAGCATTGACCTATGAACCAGGAGGTCACAGTTCGATTCCCAGTCAGGACATATGCCTGGGTTGTGGGCTCCATCTCAGTGTGAGGCATGCAGGGGGAAGCTAATGATTTTCTCTCAGCATTGATGTTTCTCTCTCTCTCTCTCTCTCTCTCTCTCTCCCTTCCTCTCTGAAATCAATAGAAATAGATATTTTTAAAAAGTCACTTAAAACTTTGCTTTACACAGAGATAGATTCAATATTATTAGTCGATTAGTGAGGCCTCCTAGATGCTCAGCTGGTGCTAATCCTTTTCTTCAAAGAATTTGCTTTCTGGCCACAAAGATGAGCCTAGCTCATAGGAAAGAATGAGAGCTAGTAAAGATAGAGTATATTGAGTCCCAGTTGACTTTTAAATGCTCGTATAAGTTTGGAGGAAGGAGAAATCAATGTGGTTTGGAGTAGCCAGAAGAATGATACCTTCATAGATGATAGATTTAAGCTGAATTGGAAGAAAGAGGTATGACATGCAGGAGAACCAAGGGGCAGCCACAGACAAGGTGTGTTCACGGGACACTGGCCAGCCTGACGTGGTGAGTGAGATGTGCTTAAAGAGGGTGGGGCGAATTTTGGAGGAAGATCTTTGAAAGCCAAGCAATGGAGAGTTTACTTTTAATGTGAAAGGAAGCAGTGCTTTTGAGCAGGGGAGTGGCAAGATGAAACCAAATATGGCTGAATAGGACCAAGGAAAGACAGTTTATTCTCAATTAGCCAGTCACTTGGGGGGTTGGGGGAATGGTGGTGTGAGTTCATTGTAAGAGAGATGGGGAAGACAATGGCGTGTAAGGAAAATGTCGTTGACAGAAGGCATCAGGGCTCCCAGTGGAAATTCCGAGAGGAGATGGGACCAGCAGCCTCACCCTGTTCCTTCGAAGGACTCCCACAGTGCAACACCAGTGGCCGCGTGGCTAGGAACTTGGATAAGTTTCTCTCCTTTTGGGTGTCCTCCCCAGTGAGACTCTTGGCCAGTTTTCTTCCTTTTTAGGCATCTCCTCTACTGGAGGACATGGCCAGG
This sequence comes from Myotis davidii, assembly GCF_000327345.1. Classification (NCBI taxonomy): domain Eukaryota; kingdom Metazoa; phylum Chordata; class Mammalia; order Chiroptera; family Vespertilionidae; genus Myotis; species Myotis davidii. Next base: position 686,366 of record NW_006285113.1, on the reverse strand, counting down.
ACAGAGCTGTGTCTGCCAGGACCCCATCTGCGCTAGAATTACAAGTAGCAAACAGCTCTTGCTGAAGCCTTTCCTGAAAGGGCAAGTCAGACTCAGCAGTGTCCTCCTTCTCCCTGGAGAACGTAAAATAATGTGTTCTCATTCACAGTTTTTGAGTTTTACTCTTCACAGTCATTTTCATGATTTGTCAGAGGGTAGGTGAAGGTTGTAGGAGTTGCCCTTGGCCAGGGGGAGCTGTGGATGGATGGGAAGATGGAGGATGAAGGGAGGAAGAATGAGGGATGTACAGTGAGGGAATGGGGGTGAATGGGCAGAGGGAGAATGGATGGATGGATGGATGGATGGATGGATGGATGGATGGATAGATGAGAAGGTCCCCAACAGGGCTGTAGAAGTTAGTTAAGAGCAACAGAAAAACTGTTACAGAAGTTAAATATAAAAAATGACTTTTTTTTTACAGGGGTTTTAAAAAATAGATTCAGCATGCTTATAACTGAATTAAACTTCTTAAACACAGTTTTGGCACAACCAAAAGGTTGTGAACTGATCTGCCTACCATCAGACCTAATGCTTAAAAGTAGGTTTATTTTATTTTCTTTGGCTTGTTCTCATAGTCATCCTCAGCCAGTGCATAAAATACATGTTTGAAGTTTTGAGGACTGTCACATGAAGTGGCATGAACATCGGTTAAAGCACCTGCAGACGTTCCCATCATGCTGATGTGGCACCGTTACCCCTCTAGAAGCCTTCCCAGGCTGTTGGCATCCATTAAGGGAAGAGCCTGGTTTGAGGATTTCTGAGAGAGCCCTCGTTGTCCTGCCCATTACTCCTGTCCAGACTGTTTTATTTCTAATTAACGAGAGGCTAATGAGTTTGATCAAGACTTAGTCTCTGACCCTTGCCAACCAGGTGTCCCCCCTGATGAGCAGGGCCTCATCACGCCATGTTTGCACTACAGGTCAGGCCAGAACTTGGTGCTAAGCCCTGTACTCTTCTGTATTTGTGCTCTGTGTACATAAATGGTGGAAAGGAGCAGCAGGTGGCGGGACTGGCCCAGGAAATGAGGAGGGCCCTTGGTACTACCAATGCTGCCATCAGTATGCTCCACAGAGCTTATTAACCTTTAACCTGCCTGAACCTTTTTATTTATTCAAATCAAATCACAAAGAAAAGCAAAATAAAGACGGGTATGTGAAAGTTTTGTGTTGTAGTGCTTTCTAAACAAGCTTTCATAGAGAAAAAGAGCAACCCAGAAAGTCCTCGGGAGCCATCCTTGTTTCCGGAGCAGTTTCAGCCTTCCTTTTTCTCCTGCAAGGTTAAAAACAGAGAGGTGGCTCACTGCTGCAAAGCGTTTCAGTTCATTCATTTGTTTTACTTATGTTCGAGTCTTACAAATGGTTGCCACCCACATAAAAGGGCAGCTTGCTCTTCAATAACACTGTACTTCCTACTGTTGAAAATTGATGAATACATCTTTTTTAAAATTCTAGCTGAAATAGAACTAGTTCCCAGTTTTTTAGTACTTTAATATACATTGAATGTTTTTCCATCTGTGACAATTTTTTGTATTCCTTTTTGAAAAGTTAATTTGATGTCTCTGAAATTTTAGGAAGAACTTTAAGATATTGTATGTGCACACTCATGTAAGATCAGTGGCAACCAAATCACTGCTGGGAGTGACCCTGCTCTTCCATGGGGGCAGCTGTAAACCACCGTGAAATACGCATCTGAGTTATTTTTTAGGTTTGCTTTTGAAAACAAGATTGTAGGTACTGGCTCTTATTTTATCCTTTCAGTAGATTGTGGTAAATGAGACTAAGCTTTTCTTCTATGCCTATAAATGTTCTCTCCTTCTCTCGCTTTTGTGTGTATTGTTTTGTGTTTTGTTTAGAGGGAGGGAGGGAAGGAGAGAGAGGGAGAGACAGACAGACAGACATTGATCGGTTGCCTCCCATATGGGCCCCAATCGGGGATTGAACCCGCAATCTTGTATGTGCCCTGACTGGGAATCTAACCCATGACCCTTTGGTTCATGGGATGATGCTCCAACTAACTGAGCCACACTGGCCAGGGTGATATAAATGTTCGGTTTTAAAAATGTTTTTTAGAAATAACCAAGTATAGCTTGCCGAAGTTATCCCATTGTGGAAGTGCAGTTCAGGACCTTTCACCCCAATAGAGGCTCCTGCTCTTAGCTGGTGAGGACGGAGCCTTTGTGCTCTAAGAGGGCTTGCCTGTCCTGTAGCCAAGGGAAGGTCAGGCCCCAGGGCTCACAGCTATGGCAGCTGTTCATGGAAAGCTTAAGAAAGGTTGAGGTAAACAGGCAACACCTCAATCCCTGTGGCCGTAAAGGCTGTCTCTCCTTCCCCAGGAACACTTTGTTGTCCCCTGACAGATGTGAGGCTGCCTCAAGAAATGGAGCTTTAGCAAACCCATTTCTGTGGGAGTTGGGGAGGTACGGGAGAATTGGCCTTCAGACCTGGAGTCAGGTAAAGGAATTCTTTTTTGGGTCTGAATGTTCCTCCCCTGTTGGCCTGGATCAGTCCTGCCTTGCTGTCTGTAGTGCTGCGTCTGTGGAGAGAAGTGGTTCCTCAGAGAGGAGGCTGGCCTTCTGTGTCAAACTCACTGTTTTGTAATCATGCTAATAGCCTCAGTTTTTGCTTGAGTTGGAGTTGAATTCAGGGCTCGATAGTACCATCTAATATGTCTGTCCCTTGATCTGTTTTCCTTATTCGTAGTGGTGCAACTGTGACAGGAAAGATATTGGTGATGTCAGGTTAAAATATTTGGCATTTGCTTTTCTTGCAGATAAAGTAGAATTGCTAGGCCCCAGAAGAGAGTGAACATTATCTGTATTGCCAAACCCTGCTTTTTGGCTGGGGTTGGAGACATTAGCCCGAGAACCTGTTACACCGGGTCTTGGAACTTCAGTAGAACCTGAAATGTGGTTGGGCCTCCTGTTTTGAATAAACCTCCATCCCACTGGTAGGAAAGGCACTTCCCACTTGGCCTCCTGCCATCGGACGCCCTGAACAAGCTGTTCTTGGAATCTCCGCCAGGCTTTTCCTTTATAACTGGGTGTTGCATTACCTGTGCTCTGTGATCCACTTGTTACACCTATGCTCTTGCATGTGGGGAGTCTGGATGATAAAGGGGGTTTGAAATAGAATTGTTTTTTTTCTCCCTTTCTTGAAGTGGTAGTAGTTAATTTGGGGGAAGGAAAATACAGCTTGTTCTCAAGTCACCTTTCTATACCAGTTAAGCAACAGCTTCAATATGCCATGCTCTGGGTGAAAGGGAATTAGGTAGCATTTTTCTTTCCAAAAGGCATGGACCTCAGTCAGTAAATAGAGGACCAACGATAACTGCGGAATCTAAGCTAGGTAAATACCACACCAAATGAATGGTCTAAGGGCCAGGGCACTCAAGTGGAAATCTGAAAATGCCCATGTCTTTCTTTCTCTCTCTCTCTCTCTCTCTCTCTCTCTCTCTCTCTCTCTCTCTCTCTCTCTCTCTATATCACAGGACCTATTTTATTTACCTATAAAATAAGAATGTACGACAGCTCTTTGGCAAAGGCATAATTTCCCTTCTCCAAGCATTTCAGACAAGTTTGAAGGCTAGTTTATAAAGGCCCATGTGAACCGTGTGGAGCTTTGGTCTGGAAAGCAGTTAAGTTTAGGGTAAAGGGGTAATATTTCATAGAAAACATGATGTTTGGAGTTTTCTTTCCTCTGCCATCCCCTCTCCCCCCTCCCCCCGCCCCCAGGACAGAGACCTTTGAGCATTGTATTGGTTTTAAATCTTACGGGAATCTAAGCCTTTATTGCTTTCCTTGGATTGTTCCGGATGAGTGAATGTTGTTGGGCAAAACTGAGAGCAGCTTGTTTTAAGCTTCTTTACTTGCCACCTGTGGTGTGTGTGACCCTCTGACCAGGTCCCACAAAGTGGAGTCTGAGAGCCCTTTGCTACCCTGGCCCCCGCTTGGTTGAGTGGGTAGGTGCCATGGCTACTGAGATGGTTACAGCCTTACTAGAGGCTTGATTGGCGTAGGGGCTGGCAATACATGTGACATTTTGGCATTTTTAAACACTACTGCTCTACTTACTAGCTCTGTGCCCTTGATTAAGTTACCACACCTTTCTGAGCTTGGAGATCATACTTGTCTCAATGGATCTTTGTAAGAATTAAAGAGCAGCACCTGACACATAGTTGATGCTCCATCAATGTTGGCCTGCCTGTCCTCCAAGTGCACCTTAGGCTCTTTTGTTCAGTGATACCACCAAGCACCTCTCTAGCTGGTCTTTTGTGACTTTATGTCAGGAGAGGGGATTTAGAAGCAAAAGCAATTTCAATGCTTTTCACTGAAACACACACACACGGAAATTTGAATCTCACGTTTTCTATTTTTTAATCTCTACCTGAAGATACGTTGTTATTGATTTTTGGTAGAGAGAGAGGGAGAGAGAGAGAAAAAGAGAGAGAGAGAGAGAGAGAGAGAGAGAGAGAGAGAGACAGACATTGATCGATTGCCTCCCATACATGCCCTGACCAGGGATCGAACCTGCAACCTTTTGTTGTATGGGACAGTACTCCAACCAACTGAGCCACCCAGTCAGGGCATATTTCCTATTCTTGGCAGTTTTTGACTGCTGGTGTAAGCATGACCAAAGCGCAATTTTTCTTGGAATACTGTTTTTCAGCCTCCTGAGCCAAGGCATTTGTGTCAACTCCTAGAACCTTAAATGTGGAAAGATTTAGGGAGGAACCTGAGATCCTCGGGGTGGGGATCTTATTCAAGGGCAGAACCCAGATCTCTCCTGTTTCTTTTTTATTGATTTCAGATAGGAAAGGAGATGGAGAGAGAAATAGAAACATCAATGATGAGAGAGAATCATTGATTGGCTGCCTCCTGTACATCCACACTGGGGTCGAACCTGCAAACCAGGCATGTGCCCTGAATCAAACTGTGACCGCCTTGTTCATAGGTTGATGCTCAACCACTGAGCCACGCTGGCTGGGCTCCTCTCCTATTTCTACATAACCTGGATCCCACTGCAGTGAAAACTGTGCAGGACCGGCAGCCCCCCTCCAGAGACCCCAGCCTCTCCTGGGACCTGGGGGCCTGTGACAAGATGGATGGCATAACCCAGACTCTTGTGTTCCCTATTTAAAACTTGGGTTTGGAGGGGCTAATATTCCTGTGACTTAGAGGGGTCTGACACTCTAGGCCAGTGGTTCTCAACCTTGGCTGCGCATTAGAATCACCTGGGAATCTTTTTAAAACCCTGATTTCTGGGCCCCATCCTCTGGAAATTCTGTTTCTTTGTTAGTAATGTTGTGGCCCCACCCCATACAAAGAAACAGAATTTCCAGAGGATGGGGCCCAGAAATCAGGATTTTAAAAAGATTCCCAGGTGATTCTAATGTGCAGCCAAGGTTGAGAACCACTGGTCTAGGTAGTAGTCTGAGAAATACCTGTCCTCTTTCAGTTATTATTTCAGCAAATACTTACTGGGTGCCTGCTAAGGGCCAGGTGGCGTGCTGGGGAGATGGCAGCGAAAGTCATACTGAAAAGGGATTCTAATCACTGGCAACCAAGCACCTTTATTTCTTTTCAAAGAAACATGCCTTTTTTTTTTTCTTTTTAAGGCAATTAGGTTTTAACTGCCCACATCCCATCAAGCTAATAGCAAATGTCATCTCAGTAATTCTTGTACCTCCTCCCTCCAAGGGCCTAGATTCAGGATTCTTAAAGTAGTTGCCAATCAGGAAGTCCCTCTCTGGTCATTTGTGTGGCTATGGCTGAGGTGCCTGTTCTCTGCTCCCATTTGGTTTCTTTGGTCCAAGGGCCCTGCTGCTCCTGGGCCAATTTGGGGTGTAGGACAATAGTGAAGGTGGTCACCAGTTATCTTTGCCCTCTTGGTCTTAGCAATGATCAGGTCTTTCCCAGGAGCACACTCCAGGGCGGGGCGTGGGAGTGGAAGGAAGCACAGGTCATTCTGCACCAAGTTCATGCGGGTGCTTTTGGTGTTGGCACATCTTAACCAAAGGAAAAAGTGAGATTGATGCCTTCTGCACCCAGCCAAGCGGCTTAGAAAATGCCTTTGAGAATTGGGATTAGTCCTTATTGTCATGTGGCAAGGGAGAGGCATTGTGGGGAGAACTCAATGGGGTTTGAAGCCTGGGTCTGCCTTTTGCTACCCATTGACTGAGCAGGTCTCAGTCTCTTCGGTCATACGGGTGTAATCATACTCACCTGGCTCTTGGGATGAGGGTTCAAGAAGATGTGCACACAGCTGCTGATACCGGGCCTGGTAGTAGGTGCCAGTAGATAGTTGCTTTTCTGCTGCAGTGTTTTTGTCGTTGATAAAAGTTTTGTCATTAGCCAGCAGTAACCTACATTGTAGAAGTTAAGGGGCAGCAAGAGAATCTTTAGCTGAGAGGTGGTGACATTTGTCAAGAAAGAAAGAAGGCTGTGTGAACTAGATAGAGGAAAGTTGAAAGATGAGGAGTCTCTCCCGAGTCTCCCCTCTCTGGATGGTGTGATCGAGTGAGAACACTTAGCACCTTGGAATGTGCTCATGCTTGGCATGGCAAGGACAGCTCTCAGGCTTGGTCTGTGCCTGGAGCGTCCCTGTGGCTCTCTGGGAACTGTGGATTCTTTTACTTGGTTTCGGTTTTCAAATTGTACCTGCTGTGTCTACCATCACTGACTGTGTTCACTCTCTTCCAGGGGCTCCACGGGCCTTACCCCTTCGGCCAGTCTTAAACGGGTGTCAGCAAGAAGAAAAATTAACAAAAGACAGAAGGTCTGACTTTGGTGGGGGGCGGGCAAGGGGTTCCTCAGGATTGCAGACCACATCGCACGGACCTCTGGCTCTGACCGTCCATCCCGGAAGAAGAGGAAGAAGCAGAACAGACTAGTTTTGAGTAAACTCAGTGTGCATGTGTGAATGCTGAATCGCTGGAGTGGTGTTGAGGCTACCAAGAAGAAATCCATGCAGCCACCTTGGGTTTTATTAGGCGTCAGTCTAATAAGTCATTAGGTCACTCGGGAAGGGGAAAAAAAGCTTAAAATGGGGGAAAAAAGCCATCTTTTTAAACAAAAATTATTTTGCCTACAGACAGGTTGTAGTTTTGAGCACATGTTAATTTCCCCCCTCTTTCCGCACTTTTATTTTATTTCTTTTTAGATAAGGGATAACATACTCTTTATAGAATAGCTGCTTGCTCTGGGAGCGATTCAGGTTCAAAGCTGGTGTGGTGTGTGTGGGGCTCTGTAGGCAGTGCTGCAGGAGGGCGTCAGCTGTGCCACGTGACCCAGGAGTCTAATGGCATCAGCCATTGAGCCATCGCCCTTTTCCTCTTCTTTCTCTTTAGTCTTTTGTTGATTTATACCTTTGACATTTGTATTCATCAACCCTGCGGCTTGTTACCATCAGAACCTCTCTGAAAGACCAAACTTCCCTGTGTGCTCGCAGAGGGAGCCTTGAGGACAGATCTCAGGTGGCGTGGGAGTTTCTGAGGCTGAGAGGTCTTCTGCACACACGTGTAGCAGTTCAGATTGCTTTCTCCCGTGCTTCTCTGGCACAAAGGCCATCATGCTTGCTGCTTTTTGGCTTCTTCATCCACAGTGGCTCCCCGTTCATTCTGTGCTGTGTTTATGCGTGTGCCACGTGCACAGGGTGTGGGTGAGCTCACCAGCGAGTGTGAAGTGAAGGTCCCATTCTTCTCTGTTGTCACACAACTCCCTTCCCAGTGTTTCCTCTCAGTTGTCTTTTGTGGTGTTCTTGCAGCCTGTTAGTGGGGGCTGAGCCTTTAAGGTATGAAAATACAGCCACAAGTGGGGAATTGCCATGGGGAAGCGCCGGAGTTGCTCTGTGATCTTGGAGACCACATTTTGATGGAAATGAGAGGACCCCATCCTGAGCAGGATGCCTGGTTGTTGGGAGGTGGTGGGACCGGCCCACCCAGCCAGAGCAGAGTGGCTGGCTGCTCCCTTGCGCAGGTGGCCCCACTGGCATCCTGTGGATTCTGAGCAGGTTGAGATGTGGGTATCTCTGTGGGAGGCTTGAACCAGGCTAGAACAGCTGTCTGCCAAAGATACAAGAATATGCAAAGTCCCTCTTCTCTTCTCACCCCCTCCTTCCCCCGAGTGTTGGTTGGTTTGATAGCCAGGAGGTATGGATCTAGGGTCAAGGGTGCGGTCGCCTGCCTATTACCACACCCCAAGCGTGTGAGTCAAGGAAGGAGACCAGGTGATGAGTGGCTGCAAGGGGTCCTATAGCCTTGATGTGGGTGAGGGTCTGCCTGCCTGCCTGTCTCTGTCTGGGTGTGTGAGTTCCAAAAATGTGTGTTGTTTGTTCCTCCTCATCCTCTTCTGACATTGTTTTTTAAAAGCTCGATTGTGGGAGATAAGCTTGTATGAAATTACCCTTTTGCCTCCCCACCTCCCAAAAATTAAAGTGGGGGGGGTAGATTTTTGTCCACTGGAGAAGCCCTAGGGGAGAGTGGAGACAGCCTGCTGAGCGGGCAGTACAGCTGGGGCGGGGACTGGACTGGAGCACCAACTTGTGCACACGAAGAGTGCCCCATTCCTGAGTGGAGAACCTGTCAGGTGCCCAAGCCAGGGGCTCACGATGGCTTTTTGGCTGAGGGCGCTATTGGGCCTAGACTGCCGCTACTGTTGGTGCCAACCTCCTGGGACACTGCCATCCTGGAGCCCACCCATGCCCAGCATTCTCCTCATTTGATAGCTCTCAAAGCAGCACATCTCCAGCTGCCCCTGGCAGGATCATGGGGGCTTTCCATCCCCTGATTTCCTGGCTTCCTCATCTGCTACACGCAAGGTGCCCCTTCACCGTTTCCCAGGAGGGAAGGCCTGCGGTTATTCAGCAGAGGCGTCCTGCTCCTCTTGCTTGTAGGCAACCCAACCTGGCAGGGAAACTGTCCTAAGCATGCTGGCTTCCCTCCCAAGAACAAACCATTTCTGTACACATCCTCGCAGAGGGCCAGAGCAAGGGCAAGCCATGGAGTGGGGCAGGGCGTCCACTGCTCCCTAGCACCAGGGGCTAGCAGTGCCATTCATTCGGCCTCCTCCCACTGGTTTGAGGGCTGAGCAATGTCTACAATGTCTAGAGCCCCTCCTCCGCTGCTCATAGCTTCTGCTCCTCTTCACCAAACAGCAGCTGCCAGTGGGCGGGACCACCAGTGTCGTACCCATGGGGTGAGACCGACACCATCTTTAGGGCCCTGAGCAGTGTGGGAGGCAGAGGGGCTGAGGCTTGGGAAGAGCCTGTCTGTGTGCATGGAGTGAGGTGTGTGTGGATGTGTGTGCACGCGTGCATGCTTTTTTTCCTTTGTCATGGGGACAGTTGAATTTGGGGCATTTTCTATAAGAAACAGACATCTCTCCCTCCGTAAGGACTGGCTGTAAACTTGAAGCCCATCAAAGGCAATTCCAACCTAGAAAAAACCTAAGCAAGACAGCTGGTGTGGCCTGAGGGTGGCCAAGATGGGAAATGGGCATGAGAATAAATACCTCCCCAAATTCAATCTGAGCCCCAGCAGGAGAGGATGGTGGGGTTGCCAGGGCTCAGAAAAGCAAGCTGATCCTCAGCTCCACCCTGTCTTGCCTTTCCTTTGTTTCTGTGGGTGAATGCTGGAGGGGCGATGGCTGCCCTCCACCTGAACAGTGGTGTGTAGTGAGCAAGCTGGGTGGGTGTTTGTAGTGGGGCTTTGTGGTGCCTGGGAGGAGATGAAGATGAGGAGGTTTTTCCTTACTGTATAAATGAATATTTGTATGATTAAATTAACACACAAAAAAATGTCCATATGTGTCAGTGGGTTTTATTGAACCCTGAAGCCCGCTGTACCTGCTTAGCCCCATGGTGGTTCCCTTTGGTCTCTGGGTCTGTCCCTTTAGCAAGTGGAAAACCCTGAGGTTCGTTATATGTTTGAGAAGTCAGTCCTGGGGTTATAATTAGACTAGAGGTCCAGTGCACAAATTCGTGCACAGGTGGGGTCCAGCCAGCCTGCCCTGGTTTTTGGGGAGGGGGGCCGCCATGAGGAGGGGTTGTGGGCAGTTGGCTGGCCCTGTCCCCTGGTTGAACTCCCGATTGAATTCCCTGTCAAGGGGCAATTTGCGTATTAGCCTTTTATTATATAAGATTAGCTGCCCTTTCTGGCTCCTAGGACCCCCGGTCCCATGTGTCTGTTGAGCACTACTCTACCCCAGCTTCACTGGGGTCTGGCACATAGCACAGGAAACATCCTAGACTTAGAAGGGGGAATGCCTGGGAATGCATCTTCCCTTATGTGTTTCCCATGGTGGTCTCCAGGCTCTCCTTCTGTCATATTATGGATTAGGGAAGTTTTTACAGATTGGCCTGGGATCCTGAGAGTCAGGTAGGGACCACACTCCAGGCGGCTGGCAAACAAGTATATATATATGACAGGCCTAAGACCTTGGCCAAGAGATGGGGAGATGGGTTACATGGTCATCAGCATGAAAGAAACTTAATTGGCTAATATGATGGCAAATGGTGGGTTCACTGGATCCATTCCTTCCTGTCTGTAACACTCCTTTAAAAAATTATTTTTAATTGTATTGATTTGAGAGAGACAGGAAGGGATAGGGGGAGAGAGAGATAGAAAGCATCAATGAGAGAGAAACATCTATTGGCTGCCTCCTGTACGCCCCCTACTGGGGATGGAGCCTGTAACCTGAGCATGTGCCGTGACCTGTAATTGACCCAGTGACTTCTTGGTTCATGAGTCAACGCTCAATCACTGAGCCATACCAGCCTGGCATGTAGCACTCTTTGTAACCCAGAACTCAGGTTTGTCCTCAGTCACTCCTCTGCGTTGACAGGAGAATGGGATCAGAGGGGAAGGAGTTGCCTGGGTCTTACAGGCTTGGACCCATGCCCTCAGCGTCCAAATGCTGGCATTGTTTTCACTGAAATTGCAGAACCCCAAGTTGGGTCCTCACCCTGGCTGGCAAAGCTGCGTGTTCTAAATGATGATGTCTCTAAGGATTAGGTGTCATGGGTAGGGGATTCCCTGGCCAATTCCCCGTAGGCAGCTCAGTGAGAGGACCTGTGGCCACAGATTGCATGAGAAAAATGGAGGCATCACAAAAGAACTGGCCCCTGCCCCGAGGGCTGAGAAGACTCCTGCTCCTCTGTGTAGCCTGATGCACAGCCCAGGGTGAGGGAGCTGAGAGACTGGCCCTGAAACCCCTGCCCCGCTACTGTGACAGGGCACCTGCATCCTGCTTCCTTCCAGGTGCCCGTGGCTGTTTGTTCTCTGCAAGACAGGGCCCCCGCCCCGTCACCTGGGTCTTCTGGCAGCTCAGACTCAGGCCTTCCCCAACACCCCTGCCGCTGGACAGTTATTTACTTGGCAGAATCTGTTTGTCTTTGGGGCTGTAACCTGTCAAGAAGTCACCAGGCCCTGGGAGAAGGGAGCAGGTTCTATGGTAGCTCCTGGCCCAAGCCATTCCCACGGGGGCTGGGTGACAGGGAGGGGGCTCTCAGCTGAGTTTTCGTCTGGGAGGTGAGGGGCGAGGGAGGCAGTGGCAGTGGTCCGGGCCCAGCCCTCCTGGCAAAGCAAACAGGTCCTCACAAGCCACCTCCCTGCCCCAGCTCAGGTTGTCCTGGGTGCCTCCCACCCTGTTCTCAAGAAGGCCCCTCCTGTAACTGCATGCTGTGACCCGGCCACTTTCCCAGGCTCCACACCACCTGGTGTCCAGCCCTGTCTGGCAGCCGAGAGGACAGGCACCAGAGGCGCTCATGGCAGCCCTTCGTTTCAAAGTGGGAGCAGGCAAGACTCTTTGACTGGGGAGAATGTGGGTTTGGGGGTCAGGGTGTCCAGAGAACGGATTCTGACAGGCTAGCGTGACTGACTGATGCGTTTCAGGTGACTCCTCTATAAAATAAATGGAGATATACTGGTTTATAAACCATGGCTTTTCTTAGTACCACTTTTAGCTCTTAGTTCTGAGACGCTGTAATCTGGGAAAGTGCTTCTCCAACTTGCTGTCCTCTGCCGTTAGATGGAGTTTAGTCTCAGGACTGGATGAGCTCATCAGAAGAGTGTCAGTGGCTTTGGCCTCATTGGTCACACACCCCCAAATACCCCGGCTTCAAGAAGACCCTCCTCAGACTCCAAGGGTCGATGGCTGCAGCTGACCTCTCCTGGCCTTCTCCAGACCCGTGCCCCAGCCCTCTCCCTCCGGGGCAGCTCTGCAGATGGGTATGGAGCGGACAGGGCTAGGTGCTGGCCAGGCCAGGAGGGGCCCCACCCAGCAGGCAGGGGCCAGGGCCTGGAGGAGCAAGGCCAGGGCCCAGCATGGCGTAGCTTAGTTCCTGTGGTCCTATCCTCCCACGGACAGGCTAGGCCCTGGAGCCAAGTTCTAGGAATTCCTTCTATTGGTGGGGGTGGCGGGTAGGAGAGGCCGAGAGAAGTGGGGCTGTGTCTGAGGGGGGCCATGCTTGCCTGCACCAAGCCCCCATCCCTGGTCAGCAACCAAGACACCCAAGATCCCCGGAAGGCTGGGCTGTCACTGCTCCGGGCCTCAGGAGCAACACGCACACGCGCTCGTGTGGCAGTGAGGCAGCAGGGCCAGGAAGGCGTTGTGGCTGCGCTGTGAGGAGTGCCCTCTCGGTATGGCTGTCCTGAGCCACTCGGGGGGTGGGCGGGGGAATGTGTGGACAGCCATAGTAGGGGTGAGGGGGCTAGGAGTGTGGTTGCCTCAGAGCTGGTGCAGGGTGGGCACCATGTGGCCCGCCTCTCTGGAAAGTGGGGACACTGGCCTGGCCTGGCCTCCCCCTGAAGTATGTTTTCCAAACCCCACCTTCCAGGCCGTGTTACCTCTGCACTCCACTACACGGAGGCAAGCATGGGCTCAAATCTAGGCTCTGCTGCTTGCCTCAGCCTGTGTCCTAATCTGAAAATCAATACAGTTTCTTTCTCCAGAGGCATGAGAAGTAAAACTCACTACTAAAGTGTAGCATCGTGTACCTGACACATGGGAAGTGTCCAGTATGTGGTCACCATTGTTACATTTTTGTGACCTGCCAGGTGTGGCACGTCTGGGCTCCCGAGAAGAGGGTCTGGGACACTGGGCATTTGAGGGGCAGAGTCCAAAAAATCCGCAGCCTGCATAGGAGTCTCCCTGGACCACAGTCCTTATTTCCAGCAAATTCTTGCCTGATGGGTCTTTCTTGATCTGGGGCGGGAGTTGAGATACAGGGAAGGCGCAGGCTGGAAGAGTCCAGGAGATCCTCGTTCCCCGAGCGGGGACTCGGGGAGGCTCTCTGTGCCCGGTTGTTGGATGGAGAAAGAACACACATGGCGGAGAGACTGGGAGATACTGCCTGTGCTGGACTGGCCTGATTTCTGGAGGTGGGCACTGCCCAGCTCAGTCCCCACACAGTGGCAGGCTCCTGGAGAGGTGGGCAGGGGTGGCCCTGGTGTGCCCGAGGCTGAGTGACAGCCCAGAAACCTATGCCTGGCAACTGGTTTGGACACTGCGAGGGTGGAGCACAGGCTGACATGTTTGCTTCCACAAAGACCCGTAACCGCACCAGGGCCAGGCGTGGAGGCCAGGCCACAGGTAGGCACCATCCTTGTGGCACTTGCTGGTGCCAAATGGCACCCGGGTCCTCTGAGCACCTCCAGCTCTTGCTTTCATACGGGCTCCTTCACTGACTCCCACATTCGGCTTCCTGAGCACACTTGAACCAGGAGCCATAGGGGTGAAGGCTTGGGGTTGGGGTGCCCACAGAGAACTGGCGGATCGGGGGGCAGTTTATGTATATGTTGAGGCCCTGCTGCCCCCGGTGGTGATGAAGACACATGTCCCTGTTGGGGAGACAGAATCTTGGGGAGGTGAAAAGTGGGCACTGGTGGGGGATTGGGCAGCATAGGGCCCTATGAGTGGGGACAGTAACCGCTCAGAGCATCCCCAAACCTGAGGCCAGGAAGGGCCTTAGAGCCCAGGCAGAGAGGGCCCTGCTTTCCATAGCCCCACAGCCAGTGTGGCCACTCCCCGCCCAGGCTCCGCAGGCACCTGAGCCAGCAAGGGGAGCCAAGGTCCCCAGGGAAGAGAAACGGAACAGACTCCAGCTGGCTCCAATCCCCACACCCGCAGCAGGCGGGGGTCCGGTGGAGTCCAATCCTAGTGGCGGTGGTTGGGCCTGAGGGGAGGTAGCCTTGGCTCCTGAGTCTCGTTTGCATGGAGGGAAGAGGAATTTGCATCTTCAAAAAGTTATAGCTGTGGGAAGGGACAGGGCGGGCGGGAGGGGCGGGTGGTTAGCCATGTCTTCAGTCTCCTGCCTCCCCTGGGGGGTGGGGGGAGCAGGCCCATGGCCAGCAGGCTGGCCCCGACCTTACCTGGTGCGAGGAGCCCAGCTGAGTCCCTATGCTGTTGGTCAGCATTCAGGCTCTGTCCATGTGGAGCACACAGAGGGGCCGACCCCTCACACCTGCACATGCGCACACATTCACAAGCATGTGCTCTACATACATGTGCGGTTCCGCGCACCACTCACACCGGATCATGTTCACACAACACACCTGTATCCACGTACTGACACGGGTGCCCACAGACACACCACCACACCGGAGGGTCACGTCATCTCACATCGCACATGCCCACATACGCACACATTCATACTTAATAGTTGATATTTTTTACCCGTTTTTCAAGTCGGGTATATTTGAAATTCTTTCTATTCCCACCTCACACCACCTTCAGGAGGAAGTTGTGGGATCCGTGAGCTCTGCCCTGGGGGGCTGGCCGGCAGGGACTGTGCTCCCTGCCCCCCTCCGCCCGTGTACCAGGCCCCTCGCACTCCGACTGGGAACTTCAGTCTTTCCCCTTTAGGTCCACGGTCATCAGCACTTGTGAAACCACAGAGGCAGAACCACACCGTTAGCAGCCTTGAAGGAGCCAGGCTCCGGACCCCGCGGGAATGCAGTTGAGTGTGGATGTTCCCCTGACGCGGAGGGTGAGCAGCAGTCCGGGCACTTTGTGAACTGGCCACGGTGACCAGGAATGAGTACTGGTGAGTGGGGACGGTGACTGCACTCTGGATTCTGGCCTACTTTTCTCCAGTAAAATGTGAAAGTTTTTGGTCAACAACAACGAACACGTTACGTGTTTCTTACTGATGTATACA
Organism: Myotis davidii; assembly: GCF_000327345.1. Lineage (NCBI taxonomy): Eukaryota > Metazoa > Chordata > Mammalia > Chiroptera > Vespertilionidae > Myotis > Myotis davidii. The sequence continues at coordinate 671,175 of NW_006285113.1, read as the reverse complement.
CTACATACAGGGAAAACCCCGACACTTGGGGGTTCGGCTTGATACACCTTGCATAATCACCCAGGTTAAGATCTACAACCGATTTTCAACAGGTGTGCTGGAAGGGTTTTTAAAACACACAATTCCTGACTATTTAGCCAGGGGCACTGACCTCTTTTCCCTTGGATTGTCAAATGAAAAATGACAGCAGCCAACACAATAGTCTGGTGTGAAAAATCAAAATTATACCTATTTTTTGGTCAGCTTGACAAGAAATGTATTTTTTGGTGTGCCGCAGAATGTCAGTAATTTATGTGTGCCGTGGCATGAAAAAGGTTGCAAACCGATGACTAGAACATACCCAGCACCTCAGCAGGCTCCCCAATGTGCCTTCCTCATCCACAGCTCACACAAGAGGAGCCAATGTTATTCCCATTTACGAGGTGGAAAAACTGAGGCTCAGGTCGACAGTCACATACTAGCAAGTGACCAGACTGGGAGCTCCCTGACCCCAGACGGCCACACTGCATAAATAAATGCCCACTAACGTGCACTGCGCACCCTCACGTTAGTAGAGGGCTGGTCGAAAGGGCTGAAAGGGCGTATTTTGCTCTTCCCATGAGGAAAGGAGCAGAGGCCACCTAAGCTTGTCTTCAGTCTGCCCTTAAAAGGGTGTCTGTGATCTGGGGCTGCAGCTGCTGCCCTGGGGCATGGTGTGTCCACAGCGCGGACCCTCTCACTGGAAGAAGCCATTTAAGCATTTTCATCATGCCCTCCGTCTTCAGAAACCCTGTTGGTGAAGCCTGGCCTTCATCCATCCATTCAATCGTTTGTTTATAAATATGTATTGAACACTTACCTGCCATGTTCCCAGCCCTGTCCTAGGTGCTGAGGATGCAACAGTGAAACGGACAAAAATATCCCTGTGTCATGGAGCTGACATACAGTGAGATGTATGGTCTATGGGGTGGTCAGAAGGGATATGGAGAAACGGGAGGGGATAGGAAAGGGAGGGCGAAGTGGAACTTCAAATAGGCAGTCCCACTGAGAAGGTAACATTTGAGGCAAGATGAGCAGCTGAGGGAGGCTCATAGTGGGTATCTGGGAGAAGAGCATGCCAGGCAAGAACAGCCAAACGGAAGATAGGTGCTCATCATATTTAGGTGCCGATGGTGGATTTTGTGAAAGGCAGGTTATGGCATCTGCCCCGTCCTTGATGCTGTGTGACTTGGATGGAGCCACTCCCCATCTCTGGGCTCTCTTTTCACTCCCATGAAGTGAAGCTTAGATGAGCTGCCCTGTCCACCTGAGCACTCTGTGTCCCCGAGTGCCTGCCCTTAGCAGCAGAGGAACTTCTGTGGTCACCCCCAGGTCTGAGGACTGGGCCTGGCCACCCTCACTCCAGGGCTGTCCACAGCCTCAATCCAGGGCCCTGATGCCTTGGATGCAGTGGCCAGTGGTGGTGGTAGGGGAGACCCTGGCATAGTTCCTGGGTATCTGAGCATTGTCAGGTATCGGGAGAACGGGGTGGCCTTCCCAGGGATTTGTATGCCATATGTTTCCCTGCAAGCTTATTGCTGAGAGAGCAGTGGATGAGAGCTGAGTCTAGGTCCCTTCGGACTCCACCCGCCCTGAGCACTCCTGGGCCTGGGGTCTAGAGGACCTCATAGCTGACCTCCTCCCAGGGCTGGCTCCTGTTTCCCTCCCCTTCACCCCCTTTGCTTCCCACACCTCCTCAAGGGAAATGGTTACCAAGACCTTCTACACAAGGAGCTGGCCAAGGAGAGGTTGACAGACCCTCTGCAGTTGCTCAGAAATGGCATTCAGCTGCAATGACATCGTCCTGAGAGACAGTGGCTTAAACAAGACAGGGACTTATTTTCTGTCATTAAATGTAAAGTCTGGAGATAGCCACAGTTCTGGCTTCCAGCCCCGGGGCCTCGTGTGGTCACAGGGCAGTCACCACAGCGCCAGCCATGACATCGCAGTGCCGGGTAGACAGGAGGAAAGAATGAATTAGTCCCCCTTTAAGGAACTGTCCTGTGATCCCTACTCAGCAACTTCTTGTATATGAAGGAATGCTGGCGTTATTTCATCCAAGAAAATTGTAATTCCATTGGTAAGAAATAAGGAGAGAATGGATATTGAGGAAGCAACTTGCAATCTCTTCCCTATACATGACCTGCACTCTTCCATCTGTTTCTTAAAAAAAATGCATGCTGTTCCTTTCACCTGTGAGGCCCGTCTACCCTCACGCCCACCCGTCTGTTCTCTGGTAAGGAGCCCAGAGCACATTTTCTGAATCTCCCGGGGTTGCTCAAGTGAAAAGGGGGAGGGTGGAGTTAATTGTAAGAACACAATACCAGCCTGTGGGGTCCATCAGAGGAGCAGGGCAGGGCTCCCCACTGCCCTGCTCAGAGGGCCAGGGCTGGAGACAGCCAGGTCCAGACCTGCTTCCAGGGAGCTGATACCCATCACACCGACCAAAACCTAGATCCTTTCAGGCTCCTCTCAGTGCCAAGAAGATAAGGCAGTCGGTAGTGTCAGGGAGCACCAGGCACGCAGTGGCACTGGGTGAGGGTGTATTGGTCATAGCCCTCAGGAAAGTGGCCCAGAATCCAACAGCTGTAGACCTTGAGGGGCAGGTGATGGGACAGCGCCGGACGGAAGGCCCCAGGACAGGGGTCAGGCGCTGGGGTCTTCAGCGCAGGGCTGGCCCCAGCCTGGAGAAGGGACAAAAGAGAATCGGGGTGCGGGTAGGGGCGGCCAGTGCTGAGGCTGTTCAGAGGAGCCACTGGGTTCAGACACCCAGCAAGTGCTGAAGGCCCGAGCCTGGTCCCAGTGGGTCCCCTGAGTGGGTTGTGTCCCAGGTTGCAGGTGAATGGTGGGCAAGGGAGGCAGACCTCCTGGCAGCTCACCAGGTTGGAAGGGGAGCCAGTCCTATCCCCAAACCGGCCATGCGAGGAAAATAGCTTTCACCCCAAGGAGCAGAGTTGCTATGCCCTGAGCACCTGTCTCCATGGAGAAAGCTGCCTTGGGGTGGGGAGGGGGGGGAGGAAGGAGACCAGCTGGCTCCCCAAGTGCCCCTTTCTCAAGTCCTGCTCCCCAGACCTTGTCTCCCCATATCTCTGCGGCCTTGGGAAGCTCACCGAGTAGCTGCATACGGTGTCAGTGCTGTTATCTATATATATAAAAGCCTAAGTGTCCCTTAGGACTGGAGGACCGGATGACTGGCCAGTAGCTATGATGTGCACTGACCACCAGGGGGCAGACACTCAACGCAGGAGCTGCCCCCTGGTGATTAGTGCGCTCCCACAGTCAACCTCCTGGGGCCAGCCAACCTCTTGCGGTCGCCCCCTCCACCCTCCCACCCCATCTGGCCAGGCTGAGGGAGCCCACCTGCCTCTAGTGCACTGGGCCTCTAGTTAAGTAATAATACCTTATGTGTGTATGTGATGCATTTTCTTTAAAAAATTTTTAAATGTAATGATTTTTTAGGCAGGGGGTGGGAGACATCAATTTATTGTTCCACTTATTTATGTCTTCATTGGTTGAGTCCTGTGTGTGGGGATCGAACCCACAACCTGGGGGTATCGGGACCATGCTTCAGTCAACTGAGCTGCCGCCAGGACTCTGATGCATTTTCCCATCCAGGGCTCCCTGGAGCCTCCCACACCCTGACACGTGAGAAGCCTTCAGGTCAGAGAGGAGAAAACTCGCTCCAGCTCCCCAGAGGGACAGTGGCCGGGGGAGGGGCCCACTGGCTCCTGGGTCACAGGTCTTGGGTGCCAGGCTAGGACTACCCAGTGGCAGCAGCGAGCCCTGTGGGATTGTCAGCTTGAACCCACCTGGTAAAAACGGGCGTCCATTCTGGGACTGCTGTCCTCTTCTCCGTCGCTCCCCAGAAGCTCTCCAGAGTGGGGCACACGTAGGTTGCAGTTGTTCCTATGGAAAATAATACAGTAATTAATAATACGAGAATAAACTGTGTTTGGCGTACTCACAACACGTAACCCTAGTTTTCCCCACCCTGTATGCCACCCTCATCTTACAGTACAGGAAGCTGAGCCCCGCAGAGGTGGCGACCCTTGCCTGAGCCCAAGCGCGGGCTGCCTGGCCAGGCCCTGCAGGTCTAGGCCTGCTCTTGGTGCCCAGCACCCATGTAGCAGCGCGGAGAGGCCGGTAGGAAAACGTCACTCATACCTGGCCAACTGTGACCTTGGGCAGTTTGCTGATTCGCTGGGCCTCGGGGTCCCCACCCATGAAATGGGGCTAGTTGCCGATTCACAGGGTTTTGGTCAGACTGCGATGGCTCATGCCCACCTGAGTCCCCGCCTCCTCTAGGGGCCAGGCAACAGCTGGGGGGCAGCTCCCCACTGTGACCTGGTGCCCCCGTCCCTGCCCTGGCCCTGTGTCAGCTAGGCCCGCCCATGCACATCTTCCAGATGGCACCATAAAGCCATCCCCGAACCTGGGCCACCCGCCCGGGAACAAACAGCCCCTCCCAGGAGGCCACACCCCACTGGAGCCCTCACCCCCACTAACCCCCTGCAGGCAGGCTGCCTGGTCCCTGGGGCCAGGTGTGAGGGACAACAGTCCAGGATCAGGCTGTGATCTGTCCTTTCTGAGACGGAGGGAAGCCAACTGGAGACTGAGAAGTGGGCAGGGAGCTGGGAGCATGGGCTTCGGGAGGCCCCGGGGAAGGGCAGCCAGCTGGCCACCTCCTCCCTCCTCTGGGGTAGGGAGGTGGGATGGGAGGAACAGGAAGCCTGGAGAGCTGAGGCGCCAGGCCACACAGCAGGGCCCACATGCCCTTCTCCTGCCTCCTCGGGACTCATCCCTTCAGCCCCATACCTCCCGCCCTTCTTCTCAGAGGGCCCTGCTCAATGGAACTCGGGACTCAGTTTTCCCATCTGTGCAGTGGGAGTGGCAGGGTTGGTGTGGGGCTGAGTAAAGTGGTTGTGTGACAGGCACCTTTCCCCGGAGACCTGGGCCTCAACCCGGACCCTCCCCCTCTCTGGGGCACGGACAGTCTGTCCCATGCAGTTCCATTCTCAGGTACAGATTGCCTGTCAGCTATTGTTTCCCTTTGTTTTATGTGTTGGGAGGGACCAGAGGGCAGTAGTTCTGGGGCCAAGCTGCCAGGGTTCAAGTCCTCGCTCTGCACTTGCCACTTGTGCTACCTGGGGGCAGGGTTCTCTGCCTCAGTTTCCTCATCTGTGAAATGGGGTTGTTCATAGCGATGCCCTCCTCGTAGTGTGGACGTGCAGCTTAAACTGTTAATGTGTGCAAAGCGCTGAGAACCACAAGGGTCTGTGCGTGGTCTCATTGTTAATCCTCTACTCTCGGGAGGAAGGGACCCCCAGATCGCAGGTTTGTGCTCCACGGGGCACCCCGGGAAGCTTGCTGCCAGAGGAAGGCACAAAGCACGGGGACGAGGATGCATGTTGCCAGCCCTGCGTGGGAAAAGGCCGAACCATGGGAGGGGCGCGGCCGAGGCCAGGACCCCAGCCCAGGGCCGTGAGTGAAGGCACCCTGCCCTGAAGTCTCCCGCCCCCCAAGTCTGCTGGGCTAGAGGACAAGCCTGCCATGGTCTGCACTGGGACAGGTGCCTAGCCGCCCTGAGAGGAGACGCAGGGGCTGGAGATTTGGGGCTCTTCATTCTGCCCACTCGCCTACTCTCTGCGGAGCCTTGAGAGCCCACGGGCCTCCTCTGTGCCTGCTTCCTCGTCTGTGAACTGGAACTGTGTGCGGAGGAAAGGGGAAGCTGTGCTGATGTTTGGGGGACGGCGATGGAGAGTAAACTCCGTGAGGGGCAGGTGGGGTCCCTCCCCGGTGAGAGGACCATGTTCATGTGCTGGAAGGGCCCACAGGGGCCTGGTGACAGACTGTAATCCAAACTCAGCTTTCAGAAGGCCTGCTAAGGCCCAGAGAGGGAAAGGACTTGTGGACGTTGCACAGCAAGTCGGAGGCAGAGCTCAGGCTAGAGGTGGGTATTGAGACCCCTAGTGCCATATTGACCCGCCCACCGGGAGGGGTGCGGACAGAGGGAGCCCGGCCTCAGCTCCCTGCGCCCCTCCCCTCCTACCTCGAGCCCTCTGGGAGGCCTGGTTAGGCAGGCCTGGCTCCAGTCAGCTCACCTCACCCCGGCGCCCCGGCCCTGACTCCGTTTACCTCTGACATGGGGATGAGAACAGAACCCCACCCAAGGTTGTTGTGAGGGCCCAGGGGTGAACCACGCACCCCACCCCACTCCTGTATGTGCTCCCCTGTGAGGAACGCCCAGCACAGCACCACCTCAGAAAGCACAGCCTGTGTGCCCTCCCCTCTGCCCACCATCCAAACCCTAGGGCCCCCCACGCCTGGCGCCTGCTGCCTCCTGCTCCCGGAGTCCTTCCTGCCCACCCTGCCCTCGGCGGGCACACAGTGAGGCCGAACAAAGTGGTGGGTGTGGAATGAGGGAGCGCATGAGCCTGGAGCACGAGACGGTCTGTGAGTGACACCTGAGACGCTGGGCAGGATCTGCTTCCTGCAGCTGCTGCCAACTGCGTAGCAGACTGGGCTCAGGGATCCTGGCTTCCCCCATGTGACGCAGGACTGCGTCAGGTGGCAGAGGGGGCAAGGGTCATCGCAGGGGGTGGGGCAGCTCCAGGGAGCCACCAGGCTGCTGGGTCCGCTGAAGGGAGCACATAGCAAGAGGTCCGCCAAGGTGGAAGGAGGGGCAGGCGGGACAGAACAATCTCCCTACCAGTGTTCGGCAAACTCATCGGTCAACAGAGCCAAATATCAACAGGACAATGATTGAAATTTCTTTTGAGAGCCAAATTTTTTAAACTTAAACTATATAGGTAGGTACATTGTTATTAACTTAATTAGGGTCCTCCTAAGGCTTAGGAAGAGCCACACTCAAGGAGCCAAAGAGCCGCATGTGGCTCGAGAGCCGCAGTTTACCGACCTCTGCCCTAGACAGACTGACTGCGATCCCTTGTCCAGCCTGGCCATGTGCAGGCAGGACCGTCATGAGCAGAGCTTGGGCTTGGCTCACTTTGTATCCTGGCTGTCTTTTACTAGCTGTGTGTCCCTGGGCAAGTTAATAAACCTCTCTGGGCCTGTTTCCTCATCTATAAATGAATACACCATAGGATTATTATGAGAATTAAATGACATTCTGTAGAAAAGACCTCTGTTTACAGTGCCTATATCATAGAAAGTGTTCGATAAATGCAAATAGTAACATTATTATTATATTTATTAACATAAGGGCATAGAGACCTGGAGAGACTGAATTGAAGCCACACAGCAGGCAGAAGCCAAGGAGAGACCAAGACTCCTATTTGGTAACGACGACAAGAGGCAACACAGCCTGGGATTGTGCACCAGATCAGCTCAGCCGCTCACAAGCTGTGTGACCTCGGGCAACTTCCTTACCTGTCTGTTCACCTGTGCAACAGAGATTACAATAGTGCACCTGCCTCACAGGGCTGCTGGGAGGGCTCAGGAGTTCGTGTGTGTAACGCACATGGAAAAGTGCTTGAACCATGGAAAACACGCCATGAGCTCAGCACTTATAAGGAACCTTGAGCAAGCCGCTTGGGCCTCCACCACCTCCCTGTGAGAGGGATAATTAGACGAGTTTAGTTGCCGGCACCTGCTGGCTCTGAGAGCCATAGCTCTGGGGAGTGGAGGTCCGCGGGTTCACACACACCCTCTCCCACTTTCACAGTCTTTGCACCTCAGGGAGGGGACTGCTCCCAGCTACTATTCTCCCCCACCCCCACCCCTCGTTTCTCCTCCTCCAGAATGGCAGCCAAAGGAAGGGGCAGCCTTGGAGGTGAGGGAGGGGGGGACAGAAGCCGGGCTGGGTGAGGGGGAGAGGAGGGTTGCCCACTGGTGGCCCAGGGATGGGTAGCTGGGCCAGGCGGCTCGCGCCTCCCACTGGGGTGGGACCCTCAGAGGCAGGCCTGGCCCTCCATCGGAGCGAGGACCCTCAGAGAAGCCCCCCTGACTTGGCCGAGCTGGGCAGGCGCTGCCAGAGGTGAAGACAATAGAGGAAGAGGCGGCACCCCGGCTACGTGACCTCGGGCGGCCCCTGTTCTCTCAGGCGGCCCTGGGTCTGGGCACAGGGCAGGCAATGTCTCAGCCCCTCCGGGGTCTCAGAGCAGGAGGTGGGAGCTCAAGGTCCTCCCCCTCCCCAGGGGCAGGCCTTTAGCCCTTCAGGGGAGGGGGTGCCGCAGGGTGGGGTGGGAACGGCTGAAAACCCCAGATCAGGAAGCAAACCCCAGATTAGTCACCCCTCCCCTGGCCCTGCTCATTCCCACACGCCTGTGGCCATTGTTGTCCAAGACACTTATGTCTTTCCTGGGAACTGGTAGGAGGGAG
>NW_006285113.1:644950-662708 GCF_000327345.1 Myotis davidii | reverse complement strand
CCCACCTCCAACCTCCCAGTTGGTACCCTCAACCCCAACAAATTCCATCCCACTGCCCATCCATCTGTCCGTCCGTTGGTCTGTGCACCTGTCCATCCCTCAATTCCATGCACAGCTATTCACTAGGCGCTGCACTGGAGCCCAAGGAGGCCAACCCAGCAAGACAGCGGCCTTGTCCCTGTGGGCTCCCTGCCCAGGGCCGGGCCCTGGGAGCTGCTGTGTGACGCGTGCTGTTCCCGAGGACGGCAGCGCCGGCGGGGCAGGGGGCTTCTTAGAGGAGATGCCATGCGGGTCCTGAAGACGAAGGCTGAGGGCACAGAAAAGTCAGGAAGCTAAGCCTTGCCAGTGCACAAGGGCACTGAACACAGTCTGAAGCTCCCCTCAGCACTGTGTCTAGGACAGCGGCCAGGCATGGATGCTCAGGGAGTGCTGGGTGAGCACTGTCCGAGGGGGGCTCCCAGCAGCTCCCAGGGCTCCACCCGCTCGGGCTGGAGCAGCACAGGCGGCCGATGTGAAGAGCCCCGTGCGTGCCCGACATTGTGCTGTGAGCCGGAGGGGAACCCTACAGTCCTGCCCACACCTTACCCACAATTCAAGACAGGGGCTCTTCATCTGGGGTCCATTGGGGTGCCAGGGTCTGTGAGCCCTGGAATCATGTGTGGGGTGTGCATTCTGAGGTAGGGGGCCCATAGGGCTTAGCAGATTCTCAGGGTGACCCCTCCCCACGCGGGGCAAGACCCACAGGTGTGGGAAAGAGGCGCTTCACCCAACATCGCATCACACGCTGCTGAGAACATGCAGACCTCCCACTCGCAGTCTCACGCCCACCCCACCCCCTGGGCCCTGAGCCCTCGCTAGCTTGCAGGGAGAATGGGATTTGAACTCCAGACACAGGGCTCCTCCCTAGCAGCCCAGGAACCTGATGGACACGCCCCCATAACCCGGCCCCAAGGGGCTGCCACCCAGCAGCCCGCCAGCAGAAGCTCCCCTCAGCACCCCTGTCTCACCTGTCTCCTCAGAGCTCCTCTGACATAGTCGGGCCCCAGGACCTGCCCGTCTCACCCAGGACTCCACACACCGGCAGGCTGCGGCTGTGGCTGCGGCTGCCTTCCTCCCGGCAGGCCTCTCCCCGCAGGGCCTGGCAGTGCCCCAGGCTGGGGCAGCAGGAACAGGGGAAGGGTCCTGGCTGGGCTCTAATTCCTACTCCGCTCAGCTGCCATCCTGCTGTGTGACCTTGGGCACCTCACTGCCCTCTCTGAGCCTTAGGAAGAAGGAAGCTTGTGGACTGGTCGATCTCTAGCCTCCTCTTGGCTCTCCCTTCTGTGTTTGTGACTCTAACCCCATCGAGGGAGAGCCGTGGGACCCTTCAGGCCTTGATGCAAATCTCTCCGTTGGGGCCGGTTTCGCTGACCCTCACACACACACTTTCTGTCCCCCGTCCCTGCTTCCTTCTTGCCCGCTAGCCGCAGGCGCCCCTCTCCCCATGCTCTCTATCCTACCCATTTGTGCCTGTTTATCAGGCTCTGCGCTCCATGGGGGGTCGAGGCCGGGCTGTGCTGTTCCCTGCTGTGCCCAGTGCCTGGCGTGTAGTAGCTGCTCAATAAACATTTGCTGAAGGTGTGACTGGGAGGTCAGGCGTGGACCAGGCCTGGGTTTCTGAGGAAAGGGGTTGGAGGCTGCACTGAGGGGGGTGTGGGCTGAGTGAAGTCTGCAGGAAGGGATGAGAGAGTTGGGGGGGTGGCGGCTGCAGGCTCAATGCAAGGATGTGGGGTGAGGGCAGGGAGGGGGAGCATCTGGGCAGAGCACGCGCACAGGCCTGTGTGAGAAGAGGGGCCCTTCAGTGTCCCAGGGCCACACGCGCCCCCGTGGCCTCTGCTGGGCAGAGGCCGGCCGGGCGGAAGGCCACCTTGCACAGCTGGACACAAAGGCACAACAGCCTCCCCCGGCCCTCGCCCCCTGATAAGGCGGGTAGATCTCAAAGGGGCTAATGGGGAAGGGGAGGGCAGGGCTGCTGATAGCAGGGCCAGGCGACTGCCAGCGGCTCCCCCTTCGCCGCGCCAGGCCCAGCCCCGCAGGCAGAACAGGTTCCGATTGTGCTCTTATCTGGGCCTGTGGCTTTGGAAGGCCCTGCTGGCTCGCGTGGGCAGTGACGCAGCCCTCCACCTCCGCCCCCCACGGCGGCCAGGCAGGGGCGCACCTGGCACTCAGGAGGGGGCAGCGACGGAGGCCTCGCCCCGGGCAGGAGGAGGCCCTGCCAGGCTCGGAGCAGGGCTTTGCTTCAGGTCCCAGCTCCGCGGCCAGGAGCTCCCCCTGCCTCAGTTTCCTCGCTGAGTTACACAGGGACACTGAGGATAGGGTGCTACCAAAAGGGCTGGCGCTCTCTGTGAAGTCATCGGCCTGGCACGTGGCAACCAGAGAGCACCAGCTGAGTGAGGTGCTCGGCAGGGAGGACTCGGAAAGGAGGGCACAGCCTCCAGGCCCCACAGTCTGCCTCCACTGCCCCCGCTTTGTCCTCCCTCCCACCACCCCCCACCTTCTCCGCTCCAGCTCACCCGCCTCCTCACAGCCTCTCAAGTCCCTGCACCAGGCAGCAGCCGCCTCAGGCCTTTGCTGGAGATCTGCCTCTACCCGGGGCCCACAGCTAAACGCAGGGCTCACGCCTCCGCCTTCATGCTTTTGCTCAAATCCTACCTTCTCCAGGAGACGCTGCTCCCCACGCCCCACCTAGCACCCCGAACGTAAATCCAACGGGGCTCACTGCCGCATCCCCGTGACCCAGGCCTGGCTCTCCACAGGCCTACAGCGCGGATTTGCGGGGTGAATGGATTCCCCAGGCAGAGGCCAGGCAGGGACGCCACCCTGCTCCACCATCGCCGGCCTGGGTGGGGTAGGGAGGGTGCTGTGTGCGTGCTGTCTGCCCTCAGGACAAGCCTGGCTCAGTGCACAGTGACACTCCGGGACCCTGAGGGCTGCGTTGGGGCCCTGGGTGAGGCCTCCCCAGATGACGTCCCAGGTTGAATCAGCAATGACGGTTGATGGATGAGGCTCCCGGCAAGGGATGGGGGATACAGTCGGGCCGCAGACACAGGACAGACGGGCCCATCTGCTCAGCCACCTCTCGCGGAGTGGGGTGGGTACCTGGGAGGATGCCCAGCGCCTGGGAACCAGGTCACAAGCTGGGACGCCTTTGGCATCTCCTACCTGTCGGTTTCCCCATTTTGCATATCATAGGTGTTCATGAGGCCAGTAGCCCACAGTGGCCTTGGGAGGGACCTGGGAGTCTGTGCCCTCTGAGGCCACCAGGCTGTGACTACTCAGGACAGAGTGCCCGGCCCTCCGCCCCCCATGCTGGTGCAGGCCTGGCACAGGCAGGTGCTCAATCTGCATGCTGGCCTGAGCAGAGCCGTGTGGCATGGCCCACAGGTGCCCAGGGGCACGCTCCTGTGTATGGAAATGCCTCATTGGGTGGCCCCTGGGGACACAGCCCCACCCCATAGGCTATTCCTGGTCCCGTGTCCACCCTCCAGCTGCAGCCGGGTGTCCTGAGCAGAGGGCTCCAACGGACCCGCCCGAATCCTGCCCTGCCGCCTTCTAGCCTTGACTTTGGGGAGTTCAGTAGCCTTGTTCCTCGCCTGAGCTGAGAAGGCCCGCCAACCCCTCGGGTGCTGGGCTTGTAGGGTTAGCCCGGACAGCTCCTGCCACATGAGCACGGGCTGGGCTGGGTGCCCGCGGGTCTGCCCTTGCCTCTCTGGTCTCAGGGTCTCCCGCTGGACCCTGAGGGCTGGATGGTCTCTGGGTCCCACAAACCAAGCTCCCTGCCCACCCTGCCACACGGTCCCATCTGGGTGACCAGCCTGCCCCTCAGCAGGGGAGCCCTCCCCGCTTCCCCGAGGCTCCCACCTCCCACAGCTGGAGCCTGGGGGGGCGGAGCAGCCCATCCCTCGTGCCTGGTGTGGGTCCAGCCTTGTCCCTGCAGCGCTCCCGGCTGTGGGTCCTCAGAGGGCGGGAGTTGGGGGCAGAACAAAGGCTGGGACCAATGAAAAGACAGACTGGCTTTCCAAGTGCGTCCACTCCCCTTGTCAAATGTCACTCACTCATCACAACCCCCTGTGCACGAGGTCAGCAGAGTTTCCATTTCAAGAGTGGCCTGAGACCTGCTGGTCATCACACCCTAGTGAGCCGCAGCCCCGAGCCTGCGCCCTGCCTCCCACCCAGCGCTCTCCGCCCTCAGGGCCGGCGGCCAGGGGACCAGGTCGGGAGGGAGGCTCAGGCCGCTGCTCCAGGGTCTCTGCCCTTAAGTTAGAATCTTGGGAAGAAGAGAAAGGCTGGCAAGTGGAGCTCACAGAACGGACACGGACGGAGGTCTGCGAGGGCTGGGCCGTGGGAGGCGCCTGAGGAGGGGGCTGTGGGAGAGGCTCTGCAGAGGGCCCGGAGGAGGGGCCGCGTCCCACTCCTAAGTAGAAGCAACTCAATTCAGATCTGTTTCAACAACAGAAAAGGGGAGTGACCAGCTGCCCAGGTGCTCCCGCTGGTGCCAGGAGGCCCTTCCCGGCGTTGCAGCAGACTCCCTGGGTGGGAGCCCCCAGCACACCCCTAAGGCTCAGAACCCCCACAAGAGAGACCATGTTATCTCAGTGAGTCAGGAGAAAGCTCCAGGATGGAGTCACCAGGGCCAATGTGCGGGGCCCCAGAGCTGGGGAGGGCGGGCATGGGCAGGCGTTGCCCACGCAGCTGGATGGGGTCTGGCTTGGGGGAGAGCAGCAGGGGCACATTCCACCCTGTGGGCACTGGCCGGAGGAGGATGGACCACCAGCCTTCGGGAGCTGCGGGCAGGAGGCAGGGCTCTGGTGGACCCAGGGACCTGGGACCTGACCGGAGGGGGCAGGATATAGTAACGGGGACCCGGCAGGCATGGCTGATCGAGGGAACTGGAGATTTGAGTTTGAATCTGCTTCCCAGCTGTAGACCTTGGGCAAGTAATTTTTTCTTTCAGCATTGGTCTGTTTTTTGTTGTTGTTTTGTTTTTTTAAATATATTTTATTGATTTTTTTACAGAGAGGAAGGGAGAGGGATAGAGAGTTAGAAACATCGATGAGAGAGAAACATCGATCAGCTGCCTCCTGCACACCCCACTGGGGATGTGCCCGCAACCAAGGTACATGCCCTTGACCGGAATCGAACCCGGGACCCTTGTGACCGCAGGCCGACGCTCTATCCACTGAGCCAAACCAGTCAGGGCAGCATTGGTCTCTTTTATTAACCGACTGGAAAACTGGACACTCCGCCCGGCCAAGGGCGGGGGACGAGGGGACCTAATCCTCCTGGTCTCTGGCTCCAGCCCCGCCCTGGCCCTTCCTGGCCCTTCCTCTTCGCTCAGCCAAGCAGCCACCCGGGGTGGGGAGCACAGGGAGAACCCCCTGTGCTTTGGGGAGTCCAGACAGGGATGGAGCAGGGATGACAGGTCAAGGGGGACATGACACGGCTCTCCTCTCGCTTGGGGCGAGACATTTTAAACATTCAGGCCTCCATGTCTTCACCTGAAAAATGGGCATAATAATATCTGCCTGGAGGGGTTGCTATGGGGACTAGGATGATGCATGTCAAACACATGGCATGTGGCTGGGGGTGAGCAAGGCCCCGCTGGCACAGGGCGTCTGGGTTCACGGAGCCCTTTCACCCACAGTATCTCACTCCTCACAACAGCTCTGAGCGTCCCCGGGGAGTGTTCCGCAGGCGTCGATACTTGGCCCTTCCAGGCAGCAAGATGAAGGAAGGATAACGAAAAAGGCTCAAATGGTACATGCCGGTTTACTTTTAAGAAAGATTCCCAGAGCCCTAGCCAATTTAGCTCAGTGGATTAGAGCGTCGGCCTGCAGACCACAGGGTCCCGGTTTCGATTCCCGGCAAGGGCATGTACCTCAGTTGCAGGCTCCTCCCCAGCCCGGGCCCTGGTCAGGGCTCATGCAGGAGGCAACCAATCGATGTGTCTCTCTCACATCAGTGTTTCTGTCTTTCCCTCTCTCTTCCACTCTCTCTAAAAATCAATGGAAAAATATCCTCAGATGAGGATTAAAAGAAATTACCAAAAACCTAAAAAAGAAAGATTCTTAGAAATTGACACATGACACTTTTCCTTGATTACAGTCACAGCTAGCTGCAAGGGAGTCTGGGATAGTCTTAATTCCCAGCTGGAAATGAGGGGCTTGTTACAGAGGAAAGATAAGAATGTACATTAGGGAAACTATCTCTGACACATGATCCATTCAATAAACATTTTGGGGGAAGTCCTTGTCCTTACCCAGGTTAGAGTATTTGTATATGACCAATGTCATAGCATCTCCTGAGCACTGAACGGTGCCTGGCACATAGTCAGTGTCTACTGAGCACCGCATCAGAGCGCAGTGTAAGCCCACACTTCTGTGGGAGTGCAGAGGAGGGCTGCCTGCCCCTCAGGGAGCCCTGGAGGAGGTCCTGCCTGGGAAAGTGGGGTCTTTCTTTCTACTGACCCTGGGAGCTGGGGTAGGCACTGTAGCCATTTTAGAATTTGCATCACCTCCTCCATCCCATCCTACCCAACCTTCTCCGGAACGACTCTGCTACCCCATCCTCACCAAGGTGCTGGTGACGCTAGCAGCCAGGCACGGCCTCTCCAGGGTGAAACGTGAAGCCACAGGCCGGAGAACTATGGCATCAGTTAGGGTGAGGGCTGGTTCTGAAGGCCTTGGGATCTTCCTGAAGCCCTGGAGTGCTTACGTGTGGGCAGTCACACAATTCCTTCTGAAACTAGAAAATAGCAACAAAATGCCCTCACCTGACAGAATGGGGGCAGCCGGTGCTCCGCGGCCTTCCAAAGTGTTCCAGAGAAAGAGGAGCCACGCCCTGCCCTCCGGAGACATCCGCAGCCCTCCTGGCAGGAAGAGGAAGAAGCTGGGGGTGGCCCTCCTTGGACTCGTGGAGGGGCCTGGGCGGTGGGTGCTGGACGTGGGTGTGCACGCAGCCTCCCTCCTTGCCTCCACCCTTCAGGGGCTGTGGGAGAGCAAGCTGCTGCTGGCCGAGGTCCGCACCAGGCTTGGGAAAGCTAGCTACCAGCCCTTTCTGGTACCACTGTGTGCCGGCCTGTGCCCAGGGGCACAGGGAGCACCGTTCCCCTGCAGGGCGGGTGGCCCATGAGCCTCAGGTCCCTTTCCTCAGGATTCTCTGAAACTCCCTCCATCCCTGGCCTGGGGAGCCAGGCACTTCCTCCAGGAAGCCCTCCCTGACTTCCCTTGCCTCAGGACTCCCACAGCCTTCCATTGAGGCTCTGAATTTCCACTGCTGCTTGCTTGTCTGTCCCTCACCCTCGGCTGGTCCCTTTTAGTGCTCCCTCTCGATATACACCCTGTGCCTTGCACACAGTATGAGTTCAGAAGCTATGCATCAACTAATGAACAAATGTAAGTGAGTGTGTGAATGAATGAACGAGTGAGTTCCCCGGCTGCCAGGGTATAGATTCCCCCGGTGAGGAGAGAAAGGCCTGCAAGGGTTAACTGGGAGCCCGCCTGTGGTCTGAGGTAAGCAGGGAGTGTATTTGTTCAGGTAAATAAGGAAGGATTACTTATAATGGGAAATCAGGCCCAGCCAACTCTTCATCCCACGGCAGCCTGACTTCCTCCCAGCACATTCCTGCACTCCAGCTGCGTCCACACTGCCCCGGCGACCCAGGCCAGTGCCCAGAGCCCGCGGAGGCTCCCAGTAAGCCCTCCGGCTGGGTCCTGCCTCAGTGTCACCAGGTGGCCTTGGGCTGGGAGCTGGGGCTCTCTACAGGGCACACAGCCCTGGGACCTCAGAGGGTTACCCTTTGAGGGTGGCCAGGCCGCCAGCGGCCCTCACCTCTGTCCCCAGCCTTGCTGGCCCCTGGTCCCACTGGCTCCCCAGATGCCCGGCTGAGACTCAGCAGTGGCCCAAGCTGCCCCGCCTCCTCCTGGCCCCGGAGGTTGCCACTGCAGCAGGCGACTTGGGCACCAGGCAGCTAACGGGTAAGTGCAGGGGGAGGTACCGAGTGCCCTGCACGGGCTTTCTCCTGCCAGCGGCGGGGGCAGGGTGACTGAGGGCTTGGAGGTGCACTTTGCAAGCTCAGAAGGAACCTCCCAGGCACCAGTGACCCTGCGACCTGGTCCTTCACCCTCAGAAGCCCCCGCCTCTCTGCATGCTGTCCAGTCTGCCTCCCTGGGCCGACCCCAGAGCTTCAGTGAGTCCCTTGGCCCAGCGAGGCCTGGGGGCCCGTGTCTGTGATGGCCCCCTCCGGGCTCAGCACTGAGCCCACCTGCTGGCCTGCGGGTGGCTGCTCTGTAGATGCAGAAACTCGGCTGAGACCTGGCCGCTGTGTTTGGCCGGTGGATCACAGCGGCCTCCCTGCTGCCGCCAGGGCTGCTGGCCACAGAGGCTCTCCCTGGGGCCGGCACACGTGGGTGGGGGCTTGCTGGAGTCTGGAGGCTCAGGGGCAGGGTCCAGGTTGGAGCAGTGGGGACGAGCCCAGAGCCAGGGGCCCATCAGGGCAGTGGTGGGCACGGGAACCAGGTGGTTGGGGAGCTGCAGAGCAAACCAGCTGGCTGCCTGGGCACCCGGAGGAGCAGAGGCCCCTGGTCCGGGCTGGGCACACTCGGAGAGAAACGGGTCCATGAAGAGGCTCATTTCTAAGATCTGCAGATTCCTTCTGTGGGAAGAGGGGGAAGTAGGTGGCGGAGGTGACGGGTGGGAAGCTGAAGGGTCTGGAGGTCTGCGGGCTCCCCTGAGGTCAGAAAAGGTGTGTGCATGGGTGCGTATATAGGTGAGCGTGTATACGTGCATGTGTGTGCATACGCATGTGTATATGTGCATACATGCGTGTACACATGAGCACGTGTATGCGTGTTGAGTGTGTGCCTTACACACACGCACGTGCATATTGCGTGTGAGGGTATGCGCTTGTGTGTGCATGCATATTGTGTATGTGAATGTGCATATGTGTGTGCTTGTGTGTGCAGGTGTCTGTGCATGAATGTGTGCCCATCTGTGCATGTTAGGGAGTGGGCAGTCCCACCAAGCTAGCCCTGGATTTCTCCGCACCCTGCCAGCTGGGCACACCCAGGCCATAAGCCTCAAGTGTCTGTCCCTCTATGGAGGTCATGGCCTTTCTTTTCCTCCTCAGCCAGGGCTAGGACTCGGCCTCATTTCCTGCCCCCACCTTCCCAATAAACAGCTTCACAGCACCCCCAATAAAGCCGCATCTCCCCAGCAGCAGCTGCTCAGCTGAGTAACAAAGCAAACAGGCGCTGGGCTGCCCAGCGCTGAGGCGGCAGGCAGGGATGGGCAGGAGGCGACCCACAGATAGGGAGACCCAGACCACGGCCGAGGCCAGCGAGGACCGTCCTACCTGCCCCCTGGCCCCCTGGAGGAGGAGCGAGAGCCAGTGACGCCAAACTTGGAGTCTCACCACCCCAAATTCACAGAGCTTTGGGGAGAGGATACATCCTCAGGGCTCCCCGGGAGGTTGGGGTGTGGAAGAGGTGAGCACTCACAGGATAGGGGACCACCCTCTCCTCTGAGAGCCCAACAGTGAATGGACAAGTGACCCCTCTGCTCCAGGCAGAGGCGGGGCCAGAGCTGAAAACTCAGTCCCCACCAGACCTGTTCACCGTGTCAGCAATCCTCACACACTTCGGCCGGCCCCATGGACCCCTGAGCAGATGAGCTGCTCTGTCAACCAGGCCTGAGGGAGTGGAGCACCCAGTAGGTGCTCAGTCAAGGCTCAGAGATGGCGACCAGGCAGCAGGGAGAAGAGCCTGGGAGAGCCCACTGTTTCCCACCGAGGTTGTTGCAGATAAACAGTTAATAACTGAAGCAATGAGAGCACAGGTTGGTGCTAAAGGGCGTGGTGCAGCGTGAGTGCGACCTGGGAGGTCAGTTCAGGCTGACCTGGGGACAGAGACCCTCCGGGGAGGGCGAGAAGGAACGGGAGGCCCATGGTGTGTGACTTGGGGGAAGTCACTTTTCCTCCTGCACTCGCCTATGTCAGGGGGGCTTCACGGAGGAGACCACCTGGAGCCGGGTTTTGAAGGCTGTGTAGGAGTTGGTGGAGCGGGCTGGCTGGCCGGATCTGCCAACTTTGCAAACGTGTGTGCCTCCCCGCCTTGTGGCCCAGGCTCTGGTCCCTCCCAGAGGTCAGGGAGGGGTGGTTGAAGCTCACAGCTGTCCTAGACCGGGCTGGAGAGCAAGACGACCTCGGGGCAGGGCTCAGGCCGCCCTCACCACCACCCTCAACTCTCCCCCAGACTCCACCCTCAGCCCTGCCCCTCCACCGTCACCACCTGCTTCTTCCTTTGCTCTCCTCAGTCTGTACCCCATTACCTTTCCCTTCCCTCTCTCTCTTTTTCTAAAATTGATTTTAGAGAGAGGATAGGAGAGAGAGAACCACTGATATGAGAGAGAAACTCCATCGGTTGCCTCCCATACACGACCCAACTGGAGACCAAACCCGAAACCTAGGCAGGTGTCCTGACTGGGAATCAAACCTGCAACCTTTTGGTATATGGGACAACGCTCCAACCAACTGAGCCTCCCGGCCAGGGCACCTTTCTCTTCCCTCTTCTCCAGTCTCATTGCCTCACCTGCTCCCCGGTGCCACCTTCATGTATGCTCAGCCCACCATAATCCACCTGCTCCCTCAATCTTCACCACCCCTTTAAGACATGCTCCTCATAGCCCATTTTACAGACAGGACAACTGAGTCTCAGAGGAAGCCGTCACTTCCCTAGTCCCAGAGCTAGGAAGCTGGGGCTCAAACCTGGTCTGGGGCCCTCCCCCACCCCATCCCATTCCACGCCCCACCCTGCGCCCCTAGCCGAGCAAGTGGCCTGTCAGGTGGAACAGCTCTTCCCAAAGCAAACTTTGCACAAGCGAGTTGCCCTGGGCTCTTGCTGACATTTAATGCCTGGCTCCTTCCCCTGCCTCGTTTGCATGTTCTCAGCTCAGGACGTGCCCTGCCGGGTTCTCCTCTCTCCCCTCCGTGGAGGGGAGGGCGCGCCCTTCTCCCTTGCCCACTCCTCCCAGGGGGAGCCTAGTGTGACCCTGCTGGTGGCCGGAAGGACCAGCGCCCACCAGGACCGGAGAAAGGGCACCACCAGAATGGAGGCACCCCCTCCTTCTCCCTCCAGCTCTGGGATTGAGGCGAGAGATCTGGGGGTGGCTGCCTAATAACCCCTTAATCGCCCACCAACCCCCATTTAAACCTTTTTTTTTTAAAGCGATTTCTGTTCTTACTCTCTCTGGACTGTTATCACTTTCTGAATATTGGAGTGCCTTCACTTCACCTAAACGCCCTTTCCAAGCCCAAGGAGTTGGGCTCAGGGCCCATCCCCCCTCAGCCCGGTCAGGACCCCAGAGCTGGTGGAGCCGTCTCCTTCCAGCCTGTGGGCCTGCAGGAGCCACGGAGGGTGAGCACCGGGTGCGAGGGGCCAGTGTGGGCACCCTCTCGGGAGACAGGCATCTGCTCACATCACTGCTCTGCCTTGTCATGCCAACCCCAGGACGCAGTGTCTGGGGACCCCCTTTCCCCCCGGGGCCGAGGGTCGATGACAGCGCCACAGGCAGAGGCAGGTGAAATGGTGTGTCCTCACGCAGGGGCCACTGCCCAGGGGCCGGAGTGGGGATCCGACACTCAAACCCATAGAGCCCTGTCGGGTAGCGAGTGTTGGGGGGCGGGAGGGTAGACAAGGTGCCGGAGGAGTGCAGGGACGTAGGGGCTGCGGAAGGGGGTGGTGGAGGCAGCCTCTGGTGACCGAAGCGGGGACCTGCCGCGGGCCGGGCATGGCGGCCAGGGAGGGCCAGGAGCCCGCCAGGCCTGAGAGCCGGAAGGTGTTCACACACGGTGTGCGCTCAAGCAGAGCCGAGTGAGGACGTGATTTGCGGTTTCTGGAAACTGAACGTCTGGCAGGACTTGTACTTGACGTGCGGGAAGTCGGGGTACTGGCCCGGCCTCAGCCTCTCGCTCTCCCCGGCCTGGGCTTGCCTGGGCTGGGCGTCTGTGCCCACCGAGGCGCTGGGGAGGGGATGCCCTGGGCAGGGGGCGGCCCGAGGGCGAGGCCGACACAAGAGGTGAGGGCCGCTGGGCGGGTGCCCTGCCAGCTCAGGAGGGTGGGCCACGTCTGCCAGAGGCTCTGGACCCCGACTCCAGGGAACAGGTGCAGGGGACCCAGCCCCCCAAACAGAGGGTGGGACTCGGTCCCCAAGACCAGCACAGGGTTTGGGACCTGCCTGGAGCAGTCACACGGGACTGAGGCTGGGAGAGCCCAGTGGAGAGAGAACCCTTCACCTTGACCCGGAGGGGCTGGACGCGTCAGTGTGGCGGCAGGAGCCAAAGGGGGACAGAGCTGATGGAACTGTGCCTGCGGCTCCTGGCTGCCGTGGGACCCGAGGGAACAATGGTAGAGACCAGGTTTCCCTGATATTTCCTGACCCTGTTGTTTCCTGCGCCCTGTCCCCCACCTCCCCACCACTCTGGTCCACACATGGCCTCATCCCATCCCCCTGTCTCCCACACACCCCAGCTCCCGGGCCCCTGCTGGCTCCTCAGGTTGAACCTTCCGGAGACAGGGCTCCTGAGCGAGGAGGCCAGGGGCTGGATGCGTCAGGAGCCGAGGGGGAGGGGATAGCCACCGGGCATAACCTAAGCTGAGCCCAGGACAGGCGAGTCCCCCAGGGGCCCCCTCCCCTCTCTCGCCTCGGAGACCCCATGGCAGCAGGTGCTTAGGGATGGCCGCAGCAGGGAGCCTGGGAGAGGGCTGCCTGCAGGTGGCCGCCCTGGGGCCCTGCCTGGGGACGAGGGTGGCCGTCCACTGGAGAGAGGCCAGCACTCTGGGCCGTGGAAGGCGGTCAGTGAGGAGGGGCTGGGGGCTTTTCTTGAGCCCAGCTAGTCTGAACAGCAGTGTCAAAGGGCCAGGGAGCTGTGGCTCCATGGGGGGCCAGAGCCGTCCAAGGAGAAGTGGGGGCCGGGGAGGAGCGGCAGGGTGAGCAGGGGGTGTCTGGAGGAGGGGCAGTCTAGGGCAGAGGCCGGGACCTCCAGCGGCCGGGCTTCTCTCCAAGGTGCTGACCGTGCATGGCTCCTGGCCAGGCCCAGTCACCCCGCGGCCCCCTGACTCTGACCCATTAAAGGAGGCCCTTGGGGTGCAGAGGGAGGGCTGGCAGCCAGGGCCGGGGACCCCAGCAGGTAAGGCGGCTGAAGGTCTGCTCCAGTGGTCCCCTCCCCCCCCCCCCGCCCCTCAGTACCCTCCTCACTGGGGTCTGCAGCCAGGGTCCTGGGCTCTGGGCAGACTGCGGGTGGGTCTCAGCGTTGAGGTGGGGACTCCGGCACATTAACCCCTCACAGTCCTCCTGGGTAAGATCATGGAGCCCAGGACAGCCCAGGCCTTAGTGCAGACCCCCTGGTAACACCACTTCCCTGAGGTTGCTTTTAGAGAAATCAGGGGAGGGGGTGGAGTGAGAACCTGGCCACATTCCTGACCGCAGGGCTGCGAGAGCAGGCCCGGGGTGGCAGGAACAGCCGCTGTAAATCCATGACTTTGGGTCCCTGGCCTTATCCCCTCGATCTGTCTTCCTGGGGGAGCAGGAGGTGCTGAGAGAAGGGGTGGTAGGTGGCTAATCCCTTTGGCCACTGCCCCGGGCCTGTCCCTGTCCCTGGGCCTTGGCCTCCACCGGCTGTTACCAAAGTTTCTTTGTCTGGAGTCGGAGCCAAAGCCCCTGGGGCAGGTGGAGCCAGGACACCCTGAGCCTTAATCCAGAACAGATCCGCGCGAGGTTTGGAAACTGGCAGCCTCGCTCCGGAGACGGGCAGCCCTGGGCCCAGCCAGCAGAGGCCGTCGGGAGGGCTGGGTCTGCCGTCCAGGCTCCTGGACCTGGCAAACACCGGGCTTCTCCCAGGACCGAGGCCTGGGGAGCAGTGGCCTGAGGCTCAGCAGGCCTCTAGTCTGGTTCTAGCTCTGCCGTGTGGCTATGGGCACGTCCCTGCCACTCACCGGGCTTCATTTTTCTCAGTAACGTGTGTTCTCATGGGCGACAGTCCCCTGGGAATGTAATTAGAGCTGAATTGCATGGCACAGATGGGGAGCGCTGGGAAGTCAGACCAGGGAGCTGTTCAGGAGGGCTTCCTGGGGGAGGAGGGGTTTGGGCTGAGCTGTGATGAGAAGGAAGGGCAGCTTGGGCAGGGGGACGACAACACAAAGGGAAGAGCCAAGTCTTGCCCACAGCACAGGGGCACCTGGATGTGTCCATTGACCCCTGGTCTGAGCCAAACCCGGCACAACCAGCAAATGAACCCCTTCCCCACTCCGGCTTTGTGTCCCTGCTATAACACAGTCACATGATCACCTGGGCTGGGGAGCAGGTGGGCTCAGAGGTGGGCGCCAGCCAGCGGGGTCAGGCAGGACAGGCGGGGGGAGCCATGGGAGGCTCTTGAGGCAGGGGTGCCCAATGGAAGCGGGATGGAGAGGAAGGAGCTGGACCGTGGGGTGGAATGAGAGCTCAGGAGCTGGGAATGGACTCTGGAGGATCACGCTGCCCAATCCAGAGGTGGGCAGAGGGAACCGGCCACAGCAGAGCCTCGGAGGGACTGTGTGCGGCGGGCAGAGCCCCCACGGCCAGCGGGCACCTCGGCAGCTGCGTGACCTCCCTGAGCCTCCCTGTCAGCGTCTAGAAAATGGGGCGCTCCCGTCGACGTCACCCAGGCCGTGGGCAGGAAAGGGGGCATAGAGGTGCTCACCGCAGTTCTCTCTTCCCACCGAGTCCGCCCCGGTGCCCGGGGGAGAGGCCAGAATTGCAGGCTGGGCACACCCGCTCCTGGCTCCCTGACCAGTGAGGCAAGGTGCCCCCAGCCCAGGGCCCCTGGGTCTCACCTACGAGTGAGCGGCCTTCTTCCTGCCGCACAGCTAGTCACGCACACACCTGCGCCTCGTGCGTCTCTTGCTTTCAAGGTTTCTCAGTAGCGAGTATGTTCTCCAGGGACTGAGCTCTGGCTGCAAGCAGGCCCCTGGGCTCAGGGGCAAGATGATGGGGAGCTGGTCTGGGGTGCGGGGGAGGCAGGAGTGGAGACCCGGGTGCACGTCACTTGGCTGCACTGGACTCCCAAATCCACCAATGGGACCGAGGAGGCCCTGCTGCCTCTCTCCCGGCAGCGGGACGGGGACGATGCGAGAGCCACATAGCTCCCTTGACAAACGTGTCGGGAACGTGTCATCACACCCCCACCTGGCAAACACCGCCACCTGCCCTGCCCATTCATCCTCACTGACCCCTCGTGCCACTGGCCCCAAAGCACAGCAGCGGCCTCCCACCCTGCCTGTGGCCGAGGCCAAGCAAACACGGGGCCACGAGGGAGGCGAGGGCTCCTGTTTCTTGGAAAAACTTCCGCTCCTGGCACGTGGCCCAGGGTGTTGGCAGAAACTGTCCTCACGTGGCAGGCTGGGCGTCCTGGGGACGTGGACGGGGCGGGAGGCAGGCTGGGGTGATGAAAAACTCCACTTATAAGTTGAAACAGAATAAACTATGTGATAAGCATTCATTGTCAGTTTAATTGCTCATACACATGTATATTTTATGCAAGGATTTTCTTAGCAAAGGCCAGTGTTAGTTTTTTTAGAGACTTTTCTGCTAGAAGCATTTCTGGAGTTAGGAAGTAGAGGAAAGTCAGAATAGTAGCTCCAAAGCAACTTCTAGGAAGTAGGGGGAAGTAAGAAGAGTAGACCCAAAAGCAATTTTTAGGACTTGCTTTCATTGATGTTTATAATATATTATGTCAAACCGACACCAATTACAGTTAAATTGTAATTAGAAGCAGCAGTGCGAATATGTGAACCCTGACCTTTCCTTCCTTGTCACTTAGAGGAGCCCTTGAAAGGGAGCGTGGAAGTCCAAGGGAACGCCCTCTCTCCTGCTGGCATTCTCTCCGCCAGGGGTGATAGCAGGGCTGCCCAGGAAGCTGGGAAGGCTGGGCCCGCACAGGACGGGATGGGATGGAGGGCCGCTGCCCCTGGGCGGTGTTCACCCGGCCATGCTCCCCCCAGGGAAGGGCGCGGGTGTGGAGCGGGCTGGCTGCGGCCCTAGAGAAGCCGGGGGAGTTCCCAATTGGGGTTCCTTTCCTTCCCACCAGCGGAGCAGGTCGGTCCCGTGGGGCCTGGAGATGGGCCTGGGAGTCCCCGCGCTGCGCGGGGCACATCAATTCCACCGCTAGGGCAGCCACCAGCCCCCTTATGGCCAGATGCCCTTAGGCTGCGTGTCTCCCACCTGAACTTGCGTTAGGATCACCCAGGGCCGTGGACGGCACTGCTCCCCCCGCCCCGGTTCCGGCCTGAGGTGGCCTGAGGACTCACCTGCCCCCAGAGCCTCTGCTTTTGGGGGGCCGTGCCCCGAGGGCCTGGATCCTGGCAGGTCCCACGCTCCTTCCTCCCAGGGCGCACCCCGTACCTGGGGAGCGTGTGTTGGTTGGTGATCTTCCACCGCTGCTCGGTGTCTCCTTCTCTTACTATTTTCATCTTCAGTCTTGGGCCAGCACGTCACGGAAATACCTCAGAAACCCCAGTTTGGTGTCTGCCCCCGTCTCCAGTGCCCTGGTCACCCAAACCGCACACTCCAGTCGGGGGCTCAGAGGACAGGGCCCGGGCACCCCAGAGCCGGGTGACTGATGGGGGGTGGAGCTCTAGCCGCTGCCCCTGGGGGCCCTGCGTCCACGGGGAGGAGTGGGCCAGCCCCACTGTCCTTGGAAAGTGGGCCTGCAGGTCAGCACATGGGCACCACCTCAGGGCCTGAGCGTGGGGAGGGGCCTGGGGCAGCACCTTTCAGGGGAGGACCAGGTCGGGGGGGTGCCAGCCCTGAGCAGGGGCCAGGCACACCTGTGTGGTACTCACTGACCACCTCATCAGCCTCACGCTGGGAATTTATTCACATGTGCCCCACATTTGGCCTGTGGGCAGGAGGGGGCTGCCTGCCCACCCTGTGAGGGACTCTAATCCCACCACACCCCTCCTCTCTCCTCTCTCCCTGCACCTGGCGGATGAAGATAGTGGTGAAAAAAAAAAAGATGATGGTGGCCCTCCCCCTTCCCAACTTCCTTTAAGAGCAGAGAAAAAGAAAACAAGCTTTGCTAGAGCAGGAAAGATCTAGGTCAGCTCTCAGAAGGAACTTCCTCCACAGGACAGTGGTCTGGGAGCTGGGTGTGGGCCGGAGGGGAAACAGGGGGCTAGACATTAAAGACTCCTTGTCTAGGTCTCAGTTTGCTCATTTGGCAAATGGGACTATCGTGGCTTCCGCTGTGAGGCCTGAAGGAGGTCAAGAAGCAGAAGGCGGTTTTAAGCGACCCACACGCGTGAAGACTTGCGCAGCCTGCATCCTGGCTCTTTGGGAGTGAGGGGGCTGCCTCATCCTATCCTGCCCCAACCCTCTCCCCCGCCCCCCCACTGTCTTTCACAGCCCCGTCCTAGCCGCCCAGTGACCCAGAAGCCGACTCCCTCAGGCCCAGCCACTGCCCACTGGGCCCCTCATCCCTGTAACCAGCTTAGGGCCCCATGGAGGTGGGGAAGCAGCCGGACCTGACTCCCTCTCTTACTTCTGTAGACGCAGCCGCTGGCCCGAGCAGCAGCGGCATGGGCAGCGCCAGCCCCAGCCTGAGCAGCCTGCCCCCCAGCCGCCTCCTTCTGCCCCCCAACACTGTGCTGCGGACAGGCCCAGAGAAGGTGACAGCAGGGGTGGCGGGGCC
>NW_006285113.1:642240-644746 GCF_000327345.1 Myotis davidii | reverse complement strand
GAGCCCCCGCCCTCCCAGCTCCGCAAGGTGGGGGCAGCCGGCTGAGGTCACGGGGGCGGGGGGGGGCACCCTGACTGGGCCTCAGGCAGCCCCAGGAAGACTGGTGCTTCTCCACACGGGCCGCCCAGCACACACAGCTGTGAGCCTGTGAGCAGAGGCTGGGTTGGTTGCGCCCCGTGCCCAGCTGCACCAGCCCGGAGTCCGCCCCGGTAGGTGCTGGATGAAGTGAATTTGAGCTCTACCCCATCTGGCCCACCATTTCCTCCCGGACTCATCTCTGCTCTCTCCTCAGCCAACCTGCTTCCTTGCTGTTCCCACAATACTCACCTCAGGACCTTTGCACCTGCTGGTAGCCCCTCAACCTTGAACACGCGGCCCCCAGATATCTACTTGGCTCATCTCTCACCTCCTTCATGTCTTAACTCAGGGGGCCCCAACCTAACGAGGCCATTCCTGGCCCCTCTGCTGCTCACATCCCTACCTCCATTCCTCGTCTGCTTTTTTTCTCTCACGGCACATAACATCTTCTATGCTGCCTGTCTTATTTCTTTCTCTTGTTCACTATCTTTCTCCCCCACTGGCATGTACACACCCAGGGGACATGATTTCGTTTGTTGTGTTCACTGCCACATCTCAGGTCCTAGGATGGCACCTTGTACGTAATAGATGCTCAGGAAACAACTTAATAGGCCCTGCTCTCGCACCGGGGAACTGAGTGGTGAGCACAACACAAATGCTTCCTCATTTATGAAGCTGACATTATAGTGAGGGAGACGTCGTAGATAAATACGTGAGTGTCACTGGTCCCGTGGTGACGAGGGCTCTGATGAGGAGGGAACATCAGGAGTCCTGGCATGAGAGGGCCTGCCAGGGCCTGGCATGAGAGGGTCTGCCAGGGCCTGGAGGGTGAGGCCCTGGAGCTGACGCTGTGGGGGAGGGGCTGCGGTTCTCCAGCCCTGTCCCTCCCGCATCCCTGCAGCTCTGGCAGGCCTGCCCATCTCCTTGGTCATGGGCCCTGGCATATGAGCTTTCCCACAAGGGCCGCCAGGCACCCCTCAGGCCAGCCCCTCCTCCTAGCAGTCCTCTGGGCCATGCCCCGACCCCCAGCTGGTACCCCCTTAAGGTAGCGCCTGCCAATGCCCGGCTCTCCATTTGCCCAACACCCAGGCCAGCCTCCCAGGGAGGCCTCCCACGGGGCCTTCGCTCCCACGCTGGGCTGCGGAAGGCGGGGCCTGCCCTAGAACAATGGGGACAGGAACAAATTGCTTTGACCCTCGAGAGGAAAACGGGCTTATCAAGTGGGGGCGGCCCAGCCTCTGGTCACCCAGCTGGGGCACCAGCTGAGGCCACAGTGTCCACTTGGAACCCCACTGTGACCATGCTCACCGGCCTGGTCTCCGCCCATGTGCCCTGCCAGGCTCACCCCACAGCAGCCATGACGCTACTCCCGCCGCTGAGTCCTGTAGCTGCCCCTGGCCACCCTGTCACTTGCCACTCATTCATTCATTCATTCATTCATTCATTCATTCAATGCATGTGCACTGAGCAGCTACTACGCACCCAGCCCCTTGTTAGGTGTTGGAAAAGGAGATGGAACTCCCTGTGCCTCAGCTTCCTCATCTGTAACATATGGTAGGGGCTGGAGGTTGGGGTTATAAGGTTAATTTCTGGGTGGATTTTTCTCTGGTTCCTTGAGGGGCTTGGGGAAGGCAAAAGGCAGCTGGG
Organism: Myotis davidii; assembly: GCF_000327345.1. Classification (NCBI taxonomy): domain Eukaryota; kingdom Metazoa; phylum Chordata; class Mammalia; order Chiroptera; family Vespertilionidae; genus Myotis; species Myotis davidii. Next base: position 643,021 of record NW_006285113.1, on the reverse strand, counting down.
GAGGGAGCGCACATGTTCCAGGGCTGTAGCCCCCCAAAAGGCCCTTTGGAGGGGCTGGGTGTCTGGGGGAACCCAAGGTCTGGATGAAGTGGGAGGTACAGAGGGCCCTCCCTCTCACCCCACTCTCTTCCTGGGAACCCCTCAGCAGGGGCCCTCAAGAGGGCCTGGCCTGTCCTGCCCCCCACCCCGGGTTCATGGTCTGGGCCACAAGCTCCCCGTTCCCCAGGCGAGCACAGGGGGCCACATTCCGGTAGTGCCCTCAGCGGCCCCTGGGCTGAGGGAGTGTCTCTTGCCCAGACCCCGTGGACTGGAGTCCAGGCAACGTGCAGAAGTGGCTGCTGTGGACGGAGCACCAGTACCGGCTGCCCCCCGTGGGCAAGGCCTTCCAGGAGCTGGGGGGCAAGGAGCTGTGTGCCATGTCGGAGGAGCAGTTCCGCCAGCGCTCGCCCCTGGGCGGGGAGGTGCTGCACGCCCACCTGGACATCTGGAAATCAGGTGGGACATGGTGTGGGCAGAGGCAGCCCCTCGGGGCTCCAAGCCAGGGACCCCGACGGGGACTCTCCGGCCAGGATGCCCGCTGGGAGGCTGCTCTCGCTGGGCTCTGCTCTGAATCTGGCCCCAAGTGCCGCTGCCTCCTCGGAGCCCCACGCCTCCCGGCCCTGGCCGAGCCCAGAGACTTGGACAGAGCACGCGGGAAGTTAGAGGTAGAAGTTAGACCGAGAGGACGTGAGACATCATAGCCGATGGACGGTGGGTGCTATGGTGTCCCTTAAAAAATAAA
>NW_006285113.1:640808-642151 GCF_000327345.1 Myotis davidii | reverse complement strand
GCTCTGGTGTCACTTAAAAAATAAAGTGTTTTTACTGATTTCAGAGAGGAAGGGAGAGTGAAAGAGGGAGACAGAAACATCACTGATGAGAGAGAATGACTGACTGGCTGCCTCCTGCACGCCCTGCACTGGGACTGAGCCCACAGCCGGAGCATGTGCCCTGATTGGGAATCGAACCGTGACCTCCCGGTGCATAGGTCGATGCTCACCTACTGACCCATGCCGGCCGGGCCTTCCTTGCCCTTTTAAAATTTTATTCATTTGTTTGTTGCTGTTTTCCATTGAAGAAGTAATGAGGGAATAGTTATATACACTTTTTAAAAGACCGTAGGAATAGTATATCATAAAAGGTAATTCCCCTCCCACTCCTGAGCCCAGCTTCCCGATCCCCCTCCCTGGAGGCACCCACTGTTCCCAGTTTCTTGGGTATCTGGGCAGGGAAAGTCTATGCAGATACAAGCCAGTACATATGCGTGGTTTTACCCTTTTCAACATGAGCAGTCTCAGCGTGTACACTGTTCTGTACCTGACAGTGTACCTGCAGCTTGTCCCATCGGGATGCATTCGGCTGCCCTATTCTTTCTCAAGGCTGCACGCCAACCCCATCTCCTCTCACAGGCACCCACGGGTGCCCTGCACAGAGCCCACCGCGTTGGAGGCAGCGCTTGCTCCGTAGGTCAAGGCCCAGATGAAAAAGGGGAAGGACCTACTCATATAACCGGCAGAGCCCAGTGTCCTGCCCACCCTGGCTGCTTGCCAGTGACTGCCAAGGGCAGTGGTCAGTGCCAGGCTGCGTGCCAGTGGTGATGTGGGTGGAAACTGGCTGCTCTCACTCCCCCACTGCCTGGTCTGAGGTGGGGGGACGGGTGCGGGAAGTGGGGGACAGAGAGCAGGAGGGTGGAAGTGCCGGGGGGCCTGGCAGCTGGAAGGTAGGGGTGCTGATTATGCCGGACACTGAGCCAGGCGCTGTGCAGACTTCATCACCTACGATCCTTGCGAGATCCGGGAGGGGGAGTCCCGACCCCATTTCACAGATGAGCCAGGCTGCACTGCAGCTCTCCTGCCCCTGGGCCTCTTTAGGCCCCTCCCAGCTCCGCAACCCCAACTCCCTTCCCCAAAGCAGCTTCAGACTGCAGGAGGGAGGGGACCACAGGAGGCAGCCCATCCACCTGTGGCAGTTCCTCAAGGAGCTGCTGCTGAAGCCCCACAGCTACGGCCGCTTCATCCGGTGGCTCAACAAGGAGAAGGGTGAGCGGGGCTGGCGCAGCGAGGGCGCTGAGGGCGCTGAGGGGGCGGGGGGTGCCTGGTTCCCAGCCTGGGCCCCGGGAGGAGTGGGACTGGGA
>NW_006285113.1:639154-640753 GCF_000327345.1 Myotis davidii | reverse complement strand
CCGCTGTCCCTGGACCTGCTCAGGGTCGGAGTCAGTGTGTGCCCATGTCTGTCTGTGTCGCCCGCCGGGCTCGTCTTGTTCAGGGTCCCCAGCGCCTGAGTCATAGCAGGCGCTTGAAATTCTGCTGAGAATGGGACACAGTCTGTGCCCTCAAAACATCACAGCTTCACAGGGCGACTGAGGGTGCCATGGGCAGCACTGTGTGAGCCACGGGTGTAAGATCAGGTTCCGAGAGGCCACATTAAATAAAACACACTCTAAACAGGTGACATCCATTTTAATGCGACTTTTATTGAACTCAATGTCATACATTATAATTTCAACACGTAACCAATATAAAATGTATTAACGGGACATTTTACTCAGACTTTAAGATCGGTGTGTATTTTACACTGACGGCCCCCAGCTCGGACTTGCCGCATTTCAAGTGCTCAAGAGCGACCTGCGGCTGGAGGCTACCATGCTGGGCAGCGCAGGCTACATGGTGTGCGTGTGTGCGCATGCGTGCGTGTGCGTGTGTGTACGTGTGTTTGTGTGTGCATGTGTGCACAAATGTGTGTGTGTGCGCACGCATGTGTGTGCGTGTGCGTGCGTGTGTGTGTGTGTACGTGAGTTTGTGTGTGCATGTGTGCACAAATGTGTGTGTTTGTGTGTGCGCACGCATGTGTTTGTGCGTGCGTGTGTATGCGTGCGTGTGTGTGTGTGTGCGTGTGTGTGTGTGTGTGTGTGTTGGCAAAGGCTTAGAGCCAAGAAACCTGGGTTCGGGGCCCCAGTTTGTCATTAGTAGCGATGGGTGCCTGACCTCGGCCTTCAGGTTCACTCACCCAGCACGCCTTCGCTGAGCACCTCCTCTGGTTCCACACTTGCTCAGTGGACATTACAAAGAATGACTGTGTCCTGAGGGTTCAGGGAGGACTCAGCTGCACCCCGTCCTCGAGGGACCTACAGTCTTGTATGGGAACTAGCAGTGAAATGAGCTGGTGTGCAGGGCATGTCAGGCTGCAGCAGAACTGTGGGGGCAGCTGTGCCCACGTCCAGGAGGACTTCATGGAGGAGGTGACTCGGGCTGAGTGTGGAGAAGGAGAAGGGGCTAGAAGGGGTGGAAGAGAAGTTCCTGCACAGGCGTGATGCTGCTACGTGTATATTTAAGACAGAGTGTGGTAGCTGCTCTGCTGGTCCCTCGTGCCTCTGGGAGCTGGTCCCACTAGAGTTTGAAGGAAGGGAGACCAGGGAGGGGGTGAGCTGGGAGAGCTGCCTGCAACGGGTGTGCTGACCTGGGCCTGCTGGGAGGGTTAAGAATGAGAACGGGGAGTATTAACAATGCAATTGTTCTGCCTGAGGGAACATCCTCCAGGCTCCACTCTAAGCTCTTCTGTCACCACCAGCCCCTTTCAGGGCAGGAGAAAGGGCTCAGACAGCGTCTGGTAGACAAGGGCAGGGCCAGGACTCAACCCAGGGCGGCCCAGCTCCACGCCCACCCTTTGCACCACCTCTCCCGGGTTAAGTCTGCCAGCGGGGCTGTGTGGGCTGGTGTCTGAGGACGGCAAAGTGGTCTCTCAGGCCAGGGGCCTGCAGGTGGCGGGGGTGGCATGGCGGGGC
>NW_006285113.1:638208-638514 GCF_000327345.1 Myotis davidii | reverse complement strand
GCCTCTCCTGGGCCCCAGCCTCCTCTCCCTGTCCTACAGCGGCCTGGATGAAAGAGAGGACCTCCGCTGGGGCTGTCCACTTCTGTGGTGAGCAGGGCCGGGCAGGGAGGGCCGGGCTCTGTGGTCTGAGGTTGAGAGGGGGGGACGCCAGGGAAGCAGGGGTGGCCGCAGGTCCCCACTCACCACCACCCTCCCTGGCCGCCCAGCCTCGACCAGCGAGGAGAGCTGGACGGACAGCGAAGTGGACTCGTCCTGCTCGGGGCACCCCGTCCACCTGTGGCAGTTCCTCAAGGAGCTGCTGCTGAA
>NW_006285113.1:634608-637663 GCF_000327345.1 Myotis davidii | reverse complement strand
GTGTGTGTGTGTGTGTGTGTGCTGGGGCTGGGGGCGGGGGCGGGAACCCACTGCCCACTCCTCTGGGCAGAGCAGCTCGCCCGACTTCCTCCTGCGTCTCTCGCATTTGTTCACCGAGCTCAGGAGTCCTGAGGGCTGACTACGTGCTTCCCCTGCTTTTTTCTTTTTTTGGTCATTAAACTTCCCCCCAAATTAGGGGTTAACTCCCCATTTTTCAGATGATGAGGCCGAGGCTCAGAGCCGTTGCCTTGCTCACACACAGCCAATCAGCAGCAGCAGAACCAGGCACTGTACCCACCAGGATGGGCTTCCTGTGCCTCAGGACCAGTCAGCACCCGAGGCCCCGAAATACAGCTTCTGGGGGCCGGCTTCAGGGAGCCAGCGGGAGCCGGCCAGCGCTGCCCGGGCACCGAGGGTTAAATGCTGCCCTGCACTGCCGCCTTCTGCCCTCAGCAACTTCATTGTCTTCAGAAGAAAGTTTACCCCCGCCCCCACCCCCACCTGGCAGAGAGCAGACAGCTTCTAGGTCTCTGTCCGCTGGGACTGGACCTGGAGGAGGGGCCCCCGCTGCCTGCCCAGCCCCTGGGAGGACGCAGGCTGGGACCTGGCTGGAGCCCCTCTTTGCTCTGCTGAACTGGCTTTGTCTTCATCCCACCCACCTGCCCCATCTTTGTCCCGGGAGCCACCTACTTCCACAGCCCAGCTGGGCCCGGGCTGGAGAGGCTGGGAGCTCGGGCAGGGGCTGGGAGAGGGGGTGAGCGGCTGGCATGGGAGTGGGAGCTCCATGAGGGGAGCTGTGGGGAGGGGGGTGGGGCAGCCCCTGCTCCGAGGATCTGCCACAGGCACAGGGCGTCCCCCCTGCGGCACACACCCGTCCATGACACCTCCTGTGCTGGCAGCAAACTTCGGGTTCCTCTCCTCTGCCCACCTGCCCACCAGAACCCCGTCCTGCCTAGGTGTTCCCTGACCCTCCCCCTGGCCCCGCATCCAGGGCTCCCACCACTGCATGGAACCGCCTGTGCAAAGGAGACAAGGCAACCATTTGTCTTCATGTGAAGAGTCCGTCATTTGGCCCTGGTCACTGGAGGTGGGTTTCGGGGAGAGGCTACGGTGGAGAACAGATCCAACCCCCATCTTGACCCTTTCTCCCTGCGCTGAGCACACCCTGAGGCTTGGGGAAAGCGGGCTGTGTGTGTGGGGTGGGGTGGGGTGGGGGGGTCACACGGCGAGCTGGTAGTAGAGCTGGGACCCCTGCCCTGCTCCAGAGGAGACCCGTTAGGGGGTGGAGGCTGGAGCAGCGGCTGAGGCCAGGCCTGGGGCTGGCAGAACCGCGCTTAGAGCTCAGAGCTCCGGTCGTGCCGATGGGGTGGGGTGACCTGCCAATGAGCTGGGGGCACCGTCACAGCCGCGCTGGGCTTCTGTGTAAGGTGTGCACACCCACAGTAGGAGCAGAGGCTGGCAAGGGCGGGTCCTCAGGTCCCAAATAACCCACTAGGGTACCCAGGCTCACCCTGCCCCCGGAGGCTCATGACCCCAGAGCATTATTTACCACATACTGAGCCCTGTGCACGCTCCTTGTACACATTTCTTTAACCCCCAGCACACCCGGGAGTAGGTATTGTGGCCCGCTGACCGGGGCTTTCTAAGAAACTGACCGCAGTTCTTGGTCTTTCTCCCTCCGGCTGGGCTGTTCCCCGCTTGCACCGCTGGCTGTCTCTGGGCCTCCTGCCCCCCAGGCATCTTCAAAATTGAGGACTCCGCCCAGGTGGCCCGGCTGTGGGGCATCCGGAAGAACCGCCCCGCCATGAACTATGACAAGCTGAGCCGCTCCATCCGCCAGTATTACAAGAAGGGCATCATCCGGAAGCCGGACATCTCCCAGCGCCTCGTCTACCAGTTTGTGCACCCCATCTGAGGGCGGGCCAGGCCTCCCTCTGGCTGCCCCTGGCCCAGCAGAGCCTGCGCTGGGGAGAGGGAGTCTGCTGGCATTCCGAGTCCAAGGTCGGGGAGGGGAGGGCCCCCGCTCCCAGAGTGCAAGTGAGCTCTCTGCCCCCCACCGTCCCCCGGGGGTGCTTCCTCCTCAGGCCCCCCTGTTCCTGTGCCCAGCCACTCAGCCACTACAGGACGGGGGCACCCGCTGCCCCCAGTGTTCACAGCCCCCAGGGAAGGCACGCCCTGCCTTGATCCCAGCATTCCCAGAGCAGACCTGACAGACTGGCAATGACTGTCCAAGGCCACTCGCAGTCCAGTGCTCTCTGCCACCCAGGCCTGGCATGATGCAGGGAGTGGGGAGCCAGAGGTGCCCCTGGGAGTGGGTAATAAAGATACCAGGAAACTGACATGGCCCCAGTGTCTGTGCACTGAGTGAGTGGCACAGCCATCGATGCTCAAGGGGGTTCCGGTCGCAGGGGCCGGGGGCTGTCAAGGGAGGCTTCCTGGGGGAGGTGGCTTTGAGCCGAGCCTAAAAGGAAGGGGATCATTGGCTGGCAGAAGCTGTGGGAGAGTGGCAGGGGTCCTGCAGGCCAAGAAGAGGCTGGAATGACCCTTGTCTCCCCCAGCCCTGGCCCAGGCTGAAAGGAGGGGCCACACTTGGGGCTGAGAGAAGGCAGGGTCCTTGGTCACCCTCTCGCACTGCATAGATCAGGGCTTGCTGCCTGAGGTGGGCCAGGGTCTGTCCCTCCTGCCAGGGGGTCCAGAGCCCTTATCTTTGCTTGGCCAACTGTAAGGGTTCTGGCTGGGGGCAGTGGGGGGGGGCGAGGGGGGCACGTCAGTCCCCCTTGCGGGATGCTGGATCTGCAGCACAGGGTGAGAGAGAGGTAGGCTTGATGGAGGTCCTCTCTCCTGAAGAACGAGGCCACAGACCTGCCGTGCCCTCTTGGAAGTGGTGAGCCCTGTGAGTGGGGTGTAGAGGTGGGAGGGTGTGATGGGGAAAGGGTGTGAGTGTGAGTGTGAGTGTGTGTGTGTGTGTGTGTGTTTGAGTGTGTGTGTGAGTGTGTGTGTGAGTGTGTGAGCTGCAACCCCCTGAAAACAAACCCGCGCCGTTCTACCGGCTCTC
>NW_006285113.1:632695-633650 GCF_000327345.1 Myotis davidii | reverse complement strand
CCCCTGCTCCAGAGGAGACCCGTTAGGGGGTGGAGGCTGGAGCAGCGGCTGAGGCCAGGCCTGGGGCTGGCAGAACCGCGCGCTCAGCTCAGAGCTCCGGTCGTGCCCACTCCCTGAGAAATCCTCCAGGAGAAGCCCTGGGGGGGAGGGGGGGTGGGGGGGCACAGAAATGGTGTCAGGGGTCAGGCGGGCACAGGGACGGGCGGGACACGCCGGGGGGGCTGGCAGAACCGCGCTTAGAGCTCAGAGCTCCGGTCGTGCCCACTCCCTGAGAAATCCTCCAGGAGGAGCCCTGGGGGGGAGGGGGTGTGGGGGGGCACAGAAATGGTGTCAGGGGTCAGGCGGGCACAGGGACGGGTGGCACACGCAGGGAGCCTGGGACTGGACCACCAGGAACCACTGGCCTTAGTCATCACTTTTATTATTTATTTATTTTGTTTTGGCCCCTGGGAATGGGGAGATGAGGAAATGTCAAGGGGCAAGGTTTTCATGTATAGCAGCGTGGTCTGAAGGTGTCAGCTTGGGTCTCAGCCAAATGCTACCCAGAATGACTAAGTGCAGAGAGCGAGAACACACCATCTGGCCCCCTGGCCTTTTGCCATCAGCAGAACGGCCCTGGTCGCAGGGTGCTGTGGTTAGGATGCCTTTGGCCACAAATAGAATTTCTATCTCTCAGAGGCTGAAAAAATAACATAATAAATATAATATAATAAATATAATATAATATCTTTCTATATAAAAAGCCAGTGACCTTAATGCCATAACGACCATAACGACCAAATGACCGAATGATAGGTCGTTATGATGCCCACTGTGGTCAGCGAACCGGCAATCAGGGGGTAGGGCCAGCCAGCCAACCTCCCTCGGCCCCTCCACCTGGGCAGCCCGCCCCTGATCAGACTCTCCTACCCCAATGAAGGGCAGGGCAACTGGCCAAATGCCCCCCCACCCCTCC
>NW_006285113.1:630373-632451 GCF_000327345.1 Myotis davidii | reverse complement strand
GCCCCTCCCCATGGCTGGCCTTGCCCCCAATCAGCCCCCCAATCCCAATTGCCCATGGACTCTTACCCCAGCTGGCCCGGTCCTGACTGGACCTGATCGGGCAGGCCAGCCAGCCAACCTACTGCCATCTTGTCCTGACAGGCCCAGCCCCAATCCTCCCCAGTTGGGGCCAGGGAGGCTGGACACCACCCGTGCACGAATTCATACCCTGGGCCTCAGTAATATAATAACAATAACACTACAGGCTCGGTGCACGACATTGGTGCACTGGGGTGGGGTCCTTCAGCCGGCCTACCCCTTTCGCAGTCCAGGAGCCCTTGGGGGATGTCAGACAGCTGGCCGGGGAGCGGGCCTAAGCCAGCAGTCAAACATCCTTAGCACTGCCGTGGGGGCAGGAGAGGCTCCTACCACCGCAGCTGCCCTTGCCAACCATCAGCCCGGCTTCTGGCTGAGCGGCACTCCCCCTGTGGGAGTGCACTGACCACCCGGGGGCATCCTGCATTGAGTGTCTGCCCCGGGTGGTCAGTGCATGTCATAGTGACTGGTCGTTCTGCTGTTTGGTCGATTTGCACATTACCCTTTTATTATATGGGAAATAGATAGCTGATTTTATTTTATTTTAAAAAATGTTTACTGTTGAAAGTCTTACGGACGTCCCCTTTTATCCCCATTGACCCCTTCTAGCCTCCCCCGGCCCCGCCCCAGGCCTTCCCCACCCTGTTGTCTGTCCATGGCTTATGCATAAATGCAGACAAGTCCTTTGGTTGATCCCTTCCCACCCTCCTCCCTCCCCCACCTTCCCTCTGCGATGCCACCGTCTGTTAGTAATCACTTCTGGAATTTTGCTTTAAAACTTGGGAAATTGCTGCTCTGGCCGCGTGGCTCAGGTGTTTGGTGTTGCCCATACACCGAAAGTTTTGGGTTTGATTCCCACTCCAGGCACATACCTAGGTTTCAGGTTGGGGAATGTACAGGAAGCAACCACTTGATCTCTCTCTCTCTATCCCTCTGTCTTTCTCCCTCCCTCCATAAAATTTTTAAAAAATTGTGTCTATACATATCCTTGGATGAGGAATTTTTTAAAAAATTGAAACCTGGTCAAGGGTCAAAATCACCCTTGAGCCATGAGTCTGGGGCCCCGCATGTCCAGCTCCCCTGGTCAGTGCTCAACCCCAGGCACCCGGGACCCGAATGGCTACTCAGGAGCCTCAGATGTAACTGTCCCCCCACAGACAGGACCCGGGGTCCTGGAAGGCGAAGGGACCAGCCCTCAGTTCCCCAGCCTGTTGGTGGTCAGCCGGGCAGCCCCCCGTCATCCTGTCCTGGGCACTCCCCGACCCCCTGACATCCAACCACAGGCCTCGAAAGACACAGGACTCAAGATCACAACACCCAGCCAGGTTGACACAGTTCAGGTTTTATCCACAGTCATACAATCACAGCTTATATATATATATATAATTTATATTTATATACCTTTAAATTACACAATCATGTACAAAACAGGTGCGTTGCTGAGACCACAGCACTTCTCGGAGTGTCACAAGTGTCGGACTAATGAAGTCAGGAGCCGGGTGGCAGACGTGGCAGGGCGGCCCCGGCCTCTTGCAGAGCCAGGCTGAGCCGTGGTTGACTTGGGATGAAACACGGTACTCGCTGAGCCCGAGGGCGGGCGCTGCAGCTACAGGAGTTGGTGGGCACAGTGAGGGGCTCCGCCCCTACGCGGAGCTGAGGGCCCTGACACCAGCACTGACCGGGGGTCCGGGCCCGGGAGCTCGGGGGGTTTTCCGCGTGAGACGCTCCGCTCCGCTCCAGGTGGAGGAACCTGGGGCCAAATGCTCGGAAGGAATGGGGTTTTGAGTCCCTGCCCGGGAGTGGGCAGCTAGCGTGCTGAGGGGACAGCAGGGCACCGCCCCTCCCCAGGTACTGGGAAGCTGCTGGCACAGAGCGGGGGAGCCCAGGCCCCATGGTGCAAAGGTGCAGCTTTCTGACTTCCAGGGGCAGGTGGTGAAGGCAGGGGCCCCCACCCCAGCTCCTGCTTGGAGGGGCGGAGGGGCCTTTGTTCTGGAGTTGGGGGG
>NW_006285113.1:625768-629798 GCF_000327345.1 Myotis davidii | reverse complement strand
CCCCCTAGGGGCCCAGGCTGGAAGCCCCCATGGCTGCGGTGTCTCCCCAGGCAGGCCAGAGAAGGGGAGCGGAATGGGAGGCCCCAAGGCTCGGTCTGAAGGCTGGCCGAACCCAGTGAGGCTCTGGCTTTAGATGGGTGTGCAGGGAGGGAGGGTGGGTGAGCAAGATGCCCTCCTCCCGGGAGATCGGAGGAAGCTGCTACGGTTGCTGGCTTTGCCCTGGGCGTTGGGGCCCCTCCCCGCTGCCTAGGACTTGGGATGGGGGTTTGTGTCTCTGCAAATGCCGAAGGGGGCGGCTCTGAAGGATGGGCAGCTGGGAAGAAGGGCCCTAGCAGAGTCCTGGTCCCTCAGCTGAGCCTGGTGCCGAAGGACCGAGGGCCTGCACCCCTTCACGCCTACACCACAGCGACACTGTCACCACCTGCAGCGGGACCTCTTCACGGGGACACCTGGACACCTCTGGGCGAAGGTGACCATTCCTCCTCCAGGGCCACCCGTCCTGAGGGTGAGACCGGGCAGGGCACTCCCCAGGGCACAGCGGAAGACTAAACACCGGGCAGCCCCTTGCGGGGGAAGGAGGAGGGTGGAGCAGGAGGAGGAGTCAGAAACCTGCCAGGGGAAGCGACAAGCCGGACAGGTGCCGGCAGCCTGGGGAGGGGCAGTGACGCGGATAGAAGGGTCCAGGAGACATCTCTGAGCTCAGGAGACTGGTGGGATCGAAAGCGTGGGTATTGTGATGTCTCTGCTGGGCTAAGCCAGAGATCCTCACCTACCCAGCGGCCGTCACCCCAGTCCCACCAGCCGGGCCTCCTGGCGGCCTGCAGATGCTCCATCTCTCCGTATTTTTTTGTTTTGTTCTGTTTTGACTTTTAAAAAAATAAAAGCTTGATCGTAAAATATGTCTGGAACTCTATGGCAAGGGGGGGTGACAAGAGTGGGAAAGAAGGGGAAGTGGGGGGAAAGAGGGGGTATTTGGAGGGGAGCAGGGCAGCTAGATGGCCTCCACGTAGTTGGCGGGATAGAGGCCAAACTGCCCGCTGTCCAGCCGCCCGCGGCACCAGCCCTGCTCATCCTCCTCGCCCAGCTTGGTGAGCTCATCTCCTGGGAGGGGACACAGAGGAGCTCCTTGACAGGGGCTCGGGAGGGCGTCCACCCGCCCACACCGCTGGGTGGCCTCCCATACTCTGATGCTGGGCCCACCCAAACCCTCCCCCATATCGCCCCAAAGCCTGCCCCAGGGGACCAGCCCCAGCCACGCCCAGGCATCCGCCTCCAGCTTCATTTCCCAGGTCAGTAGTCGGGGACCCCTAGTCCAGGTCGGGCCTAACCCCCAACGCTACTCTGAGGTCCTGACCCCGCCCCAGGCATCCAGCGACCACTCTCTAGTGAGGTCTAGGTCCCCCGGGCTGAGGTCACACGCCAGGTCCTGGCCACACCCCGCGCGCCAGGCCCCGCCCACAGCGCACTCGCAGCCAATCCCGCCCTCCCCGCCCTCAGGCCCCGCCCCCAGGCTCCGCCCATCGTACCAGCCTTGAAGCTGAGCTCGTCCTGCTCCTGGCCGTCGTAGTCGTAGAGCGCCCGCACACGCACCCCCTTAGCGTCGTCCTCGAAAGGGTTGGCGCCCCCATTGGCCTCATTGCCCCCAAATGTGTTCCCGCTCTCGTCGTCTGACCACTCAGTGACGTAAGGCTGGCCCCTGTCATAACTGCTAACGCTGAGAAGCAGAGAGAGGGCCGAGCGTGAACTGCCTCTCACCCGTGCCCAGCTCTGCCCCTCGCCAGCCAGAGCGCTGGCCCCACATTTCACCAAGCCCGGAGCAGGGGCGGGCTTTGTAAGAGGGGTCCTGAGCCAATGACCTCACTGACAGCTCTTTAAACAGATGGGAGACAAGACTCTTAGCATTGTTACTCGGCCTTGGTTAGAGTGAGGGGGTGCTGAAGGGGACCCCAGAGAACATCTGACTCCTCAACGGAGAGGGGCAGTACAATCTAGTGGTTAGAGTGACAGCTCTGGGCCAGACTCTTGGGCATCATATCCTGGCTCTGAGGCTTAGTAACCAGCTGTGTGACCTTCTGCAATCACTTAACTTCTCTAGATATCAGTTTCTCCATCTGCAAAATGGGAATATTTACATGCTTCTCGGAATGCTGCAGGCTTCAGTGAGCTAATGTGTGAAAATGCTTGGAACAGTCCCCGGGCACACAGTAGGTGCTCTCAGAGGATTCGCTATCTCTGTTTTTGAAAGGAGAATGAGGTTGCTGTGATCTGGACCATTTCTTGTGTCTTACGGTAAAACCCCAGCGATTCCTGGCCTGTAGGAAGCGCCACAGGAGACACTCACCTGCCACGGTCGCCAGCCTGGGACGTGGACTCCAACACCCCAGTGGCATTGGTCAGCGCCGCCCCCTCGGCCTTCTTAGGCTGCTTCTCCTTCTTGGCGGTGGCGTGAGGGAGGTCTGGGTTCCAGTCCTGGTGGACGCCAGGGGAGCGGTCAGGCTGGGGGTGCTCCCCGAGGCCCCTTCCAGCCTTCTCAGACCCCTTCCCCACCCCCACACACCCTTACCTCAAACTGGGGCCAGTTCATGGGCATGCCAGGGCCGCTGGTGCTGCGGAACCATCGGAGGTCGTCCTGGGCGTCGGCCCCCCGGATGACCTGCTCCAGCTCCCGGTACACATGGACATAGCTGCGCACAGGGAGACGGGGGGTGGGGTGGGTGGAGGGCAAGATGCACATGGCCCCTCTCATCCTTGGTGAGGGCAGGAGCCCACTCAGGGGACCAGGGTGCTGGCCCCCAGCTGGGAATCAGGCAGGCCTCCCCAGGAGCAGTCTCCATGTGGGCATGCCCAGTGGCCACCCTTCGCCGCCCTCACCCCCCTTAGCCACCCACCCATCTGTCCGCGCATGTGCCTTGCGCATCTAGTGTGCATCGGCTTGCACCAGGCAGCCACTGGGCTCGGAGCCTCTTCTCTCTGGGCCCCTGCACCTCAGCCCTCCCCTTCCTGTCACTGTAACATGGGGCCCGGGATGCCTCGCACCCCCATTCTACCCTCTGCTGGCTGTGCCCGAGCCACCGTGCGGCCCCGCCCAGCTACCTGCTGTTCTCGGCTAGGTTCAGGTGACGTTTGATGTCCAGCAGCACCTCCTTGAGGAAGACCAACCGCTTTTCCTCAAACTGCTGGCACTGTTCAAACACCTGCTCCATGCCCTCCATGTACTGCGGTGTGGTCTTGCCCACTTCATCCAGCACCTTCTCATACTTCTCCTGCGTCTATAGGCACCAGACACGGGTAGGGGGATGAGGGGAGGGGGGCGGGGTGAGACCCAGGCCTGCAGCGGCCAGCCCCGCCCACTCCAAGGGCCCTCAGAGCCCAGCCGGCTGGCACCTTCTGCACGTCCTGCTTGCACTTGTCCACTTTGTCCTGCAGCTTCTTCTGCTGCTCGGGGGTGACTGACTGCTCCGTCTTGCTATTCATCTCCCGTGTCACGGCCAGCTTCTCCTCTTTGCAGGCCAGATGGTAGGCCTTCTTGGCTGCCTCTAGCTGTGGGGAAGCAGAACAGGCGGCAGGCCTCCTACTTGTGAGCTGGAGCAAATGTGGCCACTCGTCAACCCTCCCACCTGCCCGCTCTGCCAGGAGCTGTGAGCACAGTCTTAAGAGGCAGGGATGCAGGCCGTGGCTCCCGGTATTTGGGAGCAGCGCCCACCTGTGGAGGTCTCCCTGCACGGCACAGCCTGCTGCCCCAGGACACACTCCTGGCGGGCACAGCAGTGCCTGCCCTGTCTGGGGATACGGCCTGCTCCCCCACGGCACAACCCCAGAGGGCAGTGCACCGCCACCCCGTCTGTAGACCCCCTCCCTCTGGTCAGACCGGCCCTGAGCTCAGCCGCCCACCCTCGCCCCATCTGTAGCATCCGCCCACTGGGCACCTCCTTCATCTTCTTGGCCCAGGGCTTCTGGGCCTTGCGGAAGCCGTCCTCAGCCTCCTTGGTCTCCTTGAAGCCGCCCATGATCTGCTTGTGATAGGCGTCCT
>NW_006285113.1:622091-625723 GCF_000327345.1 Myotis davidii | reverse complement strand
TCAGCAGTTTGTTCTTCACCTCCTGGTGCAGCTCGCTCACCTTGTCCGCCTCCGTCATGATGGCACCCCAGGCCCGCTCCAGGCTGCCGTACTGTGGGCCTGAGGAGATGGCCATGGGGTCCCGAGGACTGCATGATCCCCTGCCTGGAGGCCCCCCTCGCACCACCCTCCTCCGCTCTCCCTACAGTTTTCTCTATCCTCCAGGGCCCGAGTACGGCCACCTCCGCCAGAAAGGCTTGTCTGCCTGCTCTGTCACACACCTCAGCCTGCAGCCCTCACTGCATTCTCACACATCTGCCTCTCTGTCTCCACCCTATCTTCCCTGTCAGCTTGTGAGTCCCAGGTGGGTGGGGGGAGGGGGGGGGACAGCCTCAGCCCTGTGAGCTCTCACAAGCCCAGGACAGCACCAGGCACACAGTAGGTACTCCAGGAATGTTGGCTGAATGCAAAACCGAAGAACCAACTGGTGACAGGTCCAGGAGGCTACTGGGACCAGACATCCCACAGTCTGTTCCTCTGTATACTGGCATCAACTCTGTGCCAGGCAGTGTACTAGGCAGTATAGGCCCAGCCCTAGCCCTCATGGAATTTGGAGTCTAGTGGAAGAGAAAAAACATTAATCAATATATGTAAACTTCAATTTGAAACTGTTCTAGATTAAAGGAATCTAGCGACATGACAACGAAATGCAGTATCTGATTCTGAATTGGACCCTGGGCCGGCAAACAATGGCTATAATAAAACTTGCATATGGGCCGTAGTAGATGTCCTGAATTTGATAGCTGAACCATGGCTACATGAGTGAGTGTTCTTATTCTCAGGAGATAGACGAGGAATTTAGGGTGAAGGGGCGTGTCTCCAACGGAAATGTTTTAAAAAACACGCATATAAATAGGGGTAAGACCAAGGTGGTAAAATGTGAACTGGTGAATCTGGGTGAAGGGTATGTAGTTCTCTTCTATTCTTGTAACTTTACTCTGAGTTAAAATTATTTCAAAATACAAAGTTTGGGGATTTTTTGTTTGTTTGTTTTTATATCCAAACAAGAACTGTACAAAGTGGAGCTGAAGTGCAGGGAGCCCTGGCTTGGTCTGGGAAGGGAGGGGTGCAGGTGTGGGGACAAAGGCCCTGCGGCTGGAGGCTGCAGGTGCATCCAGGTGGCTGGGTGCTCCCAGGATCCAGACAGTGGGGTTAGGGTCCGGGGTGTGCGCAGGGGATGGGCACGGGCTCCCTCTCTTGCACCACCACCACCTCACCACGCTCCACCCCCGTGCTCCCTCGGCCTCCTCCTGTCCCCTCCTCTGGGACATACACAGTGCCATCACCTGCCAGACTCCCCCGCCCTGGCCGCCGCGTCCTGCAGGGGGCGCCCGCCACCACCATCCCAGGGCGCCTTGGGACCCTCTGGCTTTTCAAAGACTTGGCACCCTTCCTCACACCCCTGTCTATACACTCCCTCCTCACACTTTAAACACAATTTTGTGCTGCCACAAATACAGAAGGTTTTTTATAATTTGGACTTGGGCCAAATGAATTATTCATTTCATTCTTATGAGCTAAATCTATTTATATAGAGTCATAAGCATTGAGCTGAGCTGCAACTTCTTGACATAATATTATGTTTTGTAGACATCTCATTAAACACTTATTAATTTAGGTTTGGCAGTTTCCACTTTGGGTTTCATAAGCCAATAGAAAAGACATTTTCTGGGTTTCAAATATTTTGGGAGGCTCTGAAATACTGGCCTGTCTCCACTCCATTTCCCTGGGACCAGTGGTCCGCCTCTGCTCACTCCACAGGGGAGGGCCGGGGGGCCGCTGTGAAAGGCTGTGTGAGCCCACATAAAGTGCCAGGACTCTGAGCCAGCGCCCCCAGAGCAGAGGGCCAGGAGGGGCCTGTTCTACACCATGAAATACCAGGGGATGTCCCCAGGGGCAGGTGTGGGCAGGGGGCCCTGGGCTCAGTGGGTGGTCGTAGCCTGTTGGACATGGAGGGCTCTGAAGAGGCCCGAGGGGCTGGGGAGCAAGGCCTGAGGCCTTAAGGTGGCTGGAGCCTGGTCCTCCACAGCCAGGCCACGCCGTCTGGTCCCCAGGACCTGGGGAGTATCAGAGCCTCACCTCCCAGAAGCTGTCGGTGGTCTCCTCCGGAGCTAGGGAGGCCTCGTCGTAGGAGCCGGACATGGTGTGGCTGTGGCAGGATGGACAGGTGGGGAGCGGCGGTCAGCAGGCTGGGCTGCTCATGCGCTGGAGAGGAAAGAGATCCTGGAGATGAGGGACATGGTCCACATGCCCCACGCCAGGCCCGGGCCCGACTTGCTGGGGGGATGAGGGCTCCCCAGACAAAGCCTGGCATTGGAACCAGGACTTCCTGCCCGGGGACTGGCTCACCAACCGTCCGCAGCGTGGCCCCAGGAGTCTCCCCACAGTGCCCCTCGTGCCCACCTCCCACCTCTCACTCCATCTCCTCTCCATCCCCTCCCCCCCAACTCCATCCTCCAGCTCCAGCGTGGGCACCGCTCTCAGAAGCCCGCCCCAGCCACCAGGACATGGTACCTGCTGCTGCCTTGTGTTCCTGGACCCAGAGCTGAAAGTCAGAGCCACATAATCGCGTATTTGCTTTCTATAAATCTGTGGCTTGTTTCGTAGACACATAGATCTTCAAGGCCAGCGATCAGGCTTATCTCCATGCAGCCCCCTCACCCTCTCCGCGCCCCCCACCACCCCCGGCCTGACACCCTGTAGGACCATTAGAGCTCAATGAACTGCAGCTGGCATCTCAATCTGCCCCCCTCAGCACTGCCCACCCCGACCCAGGCAGGTCCTTGCACCAGGCCCGAAACACCCACCTAAGCTCCCCACCAACGTAGGGCCCCTGGTTCCACCCCCAAATCCTCCCCAAACGCCCCACCTGGAGCCTGGCCCAAGTTCCCTGGGAACTGGCTGCGAGCCCCTCCTACCTCCCCGCCAGGCTGAGCTCCTCCTGAGTTCCCTGAGCTGCGGGGCCCTCTGGCTGCCCTGTGCCCAGCCCCAAAGGCCTCAATGAGCTGCTTCCATGTCCCTAAGAGTCCCAGACATGCGGCTTCCTGGCCCGCAGGTCAGACTGCTGTGATCTGTGTGAGCGGCAGGCAGCTGCGTGTGGCCTGGAACTGTCGGCCGGCATCACGGCTGTCCAATCTAGGCCATGTGCTGCCCCAGGGCTGGGGCCGGCGCTGCCCTGCACCCACCCCCACCAGTGCTCACTGCCACCCAGGCAAGAATAGTTCAGTAGAGTGGCTCAGTCGTCAGGAGACTAGACCCAGAGGGCCAGGGGCCTGGTCTTCAAAGGGGCAGTGAGGCCAAGCCAGGCCTGGTCCCACTACAAGCTGACAGCCTGGGCCCAGGGTCACTTCCCTGGCTCTGCACTGTCACCGCAGGGACTGGGAACCCTGACGGATGAGGACACCTGGGGGAGTGCTGGCCTCCGCACGATTTAGCCCAACCCGGGGTCCGAGGACAGGGGCACTCACACAGGAGGATCCTGGGCGAAGGAGGTCCCTGCCCCTCTGGCCTGTCTCCCCACCTGTCCGGGGCTAGTGCTCTGCCCAGCCATCACCAGGGCTGCCTCCCTGCATCTCTCAGGCATCGACTTCGTT
>NW_006285113.1:619971-620797 GCF_000327345.1 Myotis davidii | reverse complement strand
AGAGGGCACAGGTGGGGGTGAGGGCCCCCCCCCCCCGCCCCCCGCCAGTGCACAAATTTTTGTGCACCGGGCCCCTAGTCATTAATAATAACAGCTGACATTTACGGAGCACAGATTGTACCAAGGACGGTTCCCAGGTCTTAACCCACCGAGTCCTCACACCACCCTGTAAGGCGGGCAGCATTCTCACCCCACACTGCAGACCGGGCCCAGGGCCCAGGCCGACTAGGAGAGAGCGCAGCCGCTCTCACTGCTGACTTGTCGCTGCTGCTGTCATCGTGGGTGGTGGTCCCATTTCAGCACTAGCCGATCTGCCTGGAAAAGCCGAAGGCTGGACACGACCCGGACGCATCTGGGGGCCGGTTCAGCGAGTGGAGGTGCCGGCGCCCGTGGAATGCTCTGGTCCTGGACGCACCCTCCAAGCCACGTGCCTAAAGCCAAAGGAGCGAGGCACAGAGCAGCGAGGCCGCGGTGCTCCTGGCTCTATGGGGGGTGGACATGCATACGCGGGAATATTTTTGGAAGCTGGTAGAACTGGGTGGCTGGCGGATGGGGCGGGAGGTTTTTCACTAACTCTTTTACGCCTTTTACATTTGCCTTGTGTGCATAAATTGCCTATTTCTTAAAACCCTCCAGCCTGTGCTGGAGGAGAGCAGCGGGACTGGGGGCAGGGACGAGGGCGTACTTGAAGCATGGAGGCGGGGCCGGGCAGCCAGGATCGGGCATGTCGGGCCAGGAGGAAGGCACGCTGGCAGAGGCCACGCTCCACCTTGTCCAGACCCCGGACGGTGGGATGTGCCATGGTCCCTCCCAGCTGAGAGAGCCA
>NW_006285113.1:612754-614616 GCF_000327345.1 Myotis davidii | reverse complement strand
TAGCACCAACTCACTTTCTCACAAACTTTTGTGCAGTGGGGGTGGGTGGGTGGGTGGAGAGAGGGCAGCTGGAGTTCATCAAGGGACAAAGAAATGAGCCCGAGTTTTTTTCTTTTCAATTTGGTACTTTTCACTTACAAAGCAGTACTGGCTTCACGAGGACAACTTTGGGTTGGGCATGGAGAAGTAAAAGGCAGGGATATGTGATGGGGGCTTTCAGTCGGGCAGGTAAGTATCCCTGGACCAGAGCCACCAACAGCCCCTGAAGTTACAGAGAACGTGGGGACCCCCCAGTGTGCGGCTCATGGGGGGACTCCCTCATGAAGTGAAGGTCGAGAGCACCCCTGGTAGCGGGGAGCGACAGGACAGCCTCGATGTCCTTTCTCACAGTCACAGGGCACCAGTCCCTCACCCAGCACACCCCATGGTCCTAGGAATTCCCCGTCCAGCCAGTGGGGCGAACAGCTGCAGCCCGACCGGATTTACAGCCGATCTGCCTGGAAAAGCCGAAGGCTGGACACGACCCGGACGCATCTGGGGGCCGGTTCAGCGAGTGGAGGTGCCGGCGCCCGTGGAATGCTCTGGTCCTGGACGCACCCTCCAAGCCACGTGCCTAAAGCCAAAGGAGCGAGGCACAGAGCAGCGAGGCCGCGGTGCTCCTGGCTCTATGCGGGGTGGACATGCATACGCGGGAATATTTTTGGAAGCTGGTAGAACTGGGTGGCTGGCGGATGGGGCGGGAGGTTTTTCACTAACTCTTTTACGCCTTTTACATTTGCCTTGTGTGCATAAATTGCCTATTTCTTAAAACCCTCCAGCCTGTGCTGGAGGAGAGCAGCGGGAGCTGGGGGCAGGACGAGGGCGTACTTGAAGCATGGAGGCGGGGCCGGGCAGCCAGGATCGGGCATGTCGGGCCAGGAGGAAGGCACGCTGGCAGAGGCCACGCTCCACCTTGTCCAGACCCCGGACGGTGGGATGTGCCATGGTCCCTCCCAGCTGAGAGAGCAAGTGCAATAGAAACAGCTCTAGCTTCGGGGTCCCTGCCCTGTGTGACCTTGAGCAACCAACATGGCCTTGCTGGGTCCTGCTGGAAAGTGAGGATAACCGGGCCCAACTTAAGGATGAGACGAGATGGTGAGGGTCCGGCGCACCCCAGCCCCGGCTGGACCCGCACAGAGGGGCTCAGGAATACCGCAGTCAGGGCTGGGGAGGGTGAGCCCGCAGCTCCATGTGGCCAGACACACCACCCACTGCCCCTGCCTCTCACGCCCCCTCTGAGGCGCGATCGATCGGTAGGTGCCAGCACTGCATCCGAGTCAGGAAGCCGAGTGGCCAGTGTCTGACCCTCCCCGCGGGCAAGCCCACGCATGCTTAGCTTTCCTCAGCCCATCGAATGTGCTCCATGCCCATCTGATGTGTTGTGGCCCTGAGAGCCCTTTATCATTAGTAATAATCATTAATAATAACAGCTGACATTTACAGAGCACAGATTGTGTGGGGTCCCAGACTGTGAGAGGGCACAAGTGGGGGTGAGGGACACTCCCTCCCGCCCCCCGCCAGTGCACAAATTTTTGTGCACCGGGCCCCTAGTCATTAATAATAACAGCTGACATTTACGGAGCACAGATTGTACCAAGGACGGTTCCCAGGTCTTAACCCACCGAGTCCTCACACCACCCTGTAAGGCGGGCAGCATTCTCACCCCACACTGCAGACCGGGCTCAGGGCCCAGGCCGACTAGGAGAGAGCGCAGCCACTCTCACTGCTGACTTGTCGCTGCTGCTGTCATTGTGGGTGGTGGTCCCCTCTCAGCATGGGCTGGTGCGTTTTCACCCTCCGTGTGCAGAATGGGGGGCAGGGGG
>NW_006285113.1:611385-612649 GCF_000327345.1 Myotis davidii | reverse complement strand
TCCGCTCGGCTCTGCCACCTGCCAGCGAGAGCGCGGCCGGGTGCCTGAGGGTCTCAGTTTTCTAACACACATGACGGAAAACAGTACTTGTGTCTATTCTGAAGGTCAGGTGATGGAAGGATAGTGAGCTCTTTGGAAGCACAGAGAACACTATGGCCGTGCGGTTCTCCTGCGGGCCTGACCCTGCCTCCAGGGAGAGACGGGGCCAGGAGGCAAGCGGCCCTTTCAGGCCCAGGCCACTGCCGGCTGCCTCGGCCAGACCCTGGAGGGCAGGGGCCTCGGTCATGTCCACCAGGAAGGGGCAGAGGAAGTAAGGGCGTGAGCCGGGAGAGGGCAGGCCTGGCATGGACGCCACTTCATGGAGTCCTCCGTCAGTAGTCATGAACAACCACAGGCCTGGGGTCGCCACAGCTCCTCTTTCTCCTCCCACCGCACACCCAGTGCCTTCACCCCTGCAGCCTCTTCACTGGTCTTCCCACCTCTGACATCGTCTCTCCCCAGCCCCCCACACAGCAGCTGAGGGAAACTGGAAAAACCTGTCAGATCTCACCACTGCCCCACTCAGAATCCTATACACACACACACACACACACACACACACCGTTTCCTCTGAATAGAAGTCCAATTCCTTGCCAGGAGGCCCTGCATAACCTGCTGTCCCACCCCTCACCCCTCTGCCCTCACCTCACACCACTCTCACCCTCCTCCAGCTCCACCAACTTCCTCGCTGTTCTAACCCCAGGGCCTTTGCACCTGCTAGAAATAGTCACCCACCAGATTGCCAGGTCCACTCAAATGTCTTGACCCCCCCGCCCACCAACTTAAGCTTTCAACTCTGTTTCCACCCCAGCACCCCCACCCCACCCCGTTCTCCCTTCCCTCACTTTATTCTTCCTGGATAGGCTGTCAGCATCAGAGTACTCATGTATTTGTGTCTTCCTCTCCCACTAGAATGTCAGCTCTACACGCCTGCCTGGTTCTCTGCTGTATTTCTAGCATCCAGAGCAGTGCCTGGCACAGAGGAAGTGCACGATCATTTTTGTTCAATGAATGAATAAATGCCAAAAACCTTGTGGAACATTCATTCATTAAATGGCAGAAGCACTGAATTCTGTACCCCAGAGCCAAACAGTCACCAAGAGCCAGACTCCCATAAAGGAACCCGTGATCCCACCTTCCTGTGCCACGCCCCCTGCTTCTCCGGGCATCCCCTTCCCCACCTCTTAGTCGGCCGCCTGGATCCAGCTCCAGGGTGCTTCTCCCT
>NW_006285113.1:608667-611206 GCF_000327345.1 Myotis davidii | reverse complement strand
CATCCTCAGCAACCCATTAAGATGGGTATAGACTTCCCATCTTCCCTGAGACTCCGAGGTTAAACAACGTGTCCAAGGACACGCAGCAGGGAGAGCGAGGAGGCGAGGCAGACCCAGGTGAGTCCTGCCCGGCCCCTCCCTCCTGGTGCTCAGCCCAGAGCCAGCACTCCATGGTGTCACCGGTCCTCTGGCTAAGGGACCAACTCAGCTCCAACCCGGGCAAGGCCATGGGAAGCCAGAGCGGGGTCTCAGGGGCCTCAGGCCCCACGAACATTCCCACGCTCCCCCGCTCCTCACCTCACCAGAGATGGACGGGCTCACCGAGCCTGACCTGGGGCCACGCAAGGACTCTCCCCAGCCGCTGCTGCAGCTTCAGATGCAGCAAGGATCCAGGCGGCTGCCAGTTGCTGTCCTTCCACTCCGCCCGCCACCGTGTTCACCCCGCTCTGCTCCTTGGCTCATGCCCCCCTCCAGCCCGGGCTGCATGCTGTCCTCCCTCCCATCTTCCACCTCTCCCCAAAATAACTCCCCTTCCCTTCGAGAGCCAGCTCCGTCCCTGAATACCCCAGCCCTCACCGACCTCACCCCTACCCCCTGGTGCAGCCCCTAGTCCCACCCTGCCACAATCCAGATCTTGCTGGTTCAGGGCAGCATCTGCTCTCCTGACAAGCCAGGAACTCCCACCAGGTTACCACGCCAGTAGTTAAGAGCACTGCCCCTGGGGCCAGGCGCAATGACCGGGTTCAAACCCCAGCTTTGTCACGTACTGGTGTGTGACTTTGGCAAGTTGCTTCTCTGTGTCTGTTTCACCTGGAAATGGAGATGATGATACCACCCTGCCGGGAGCCGGTCCATCCTTGCTGTTTCAAGGGACCTGGCATATATGGCATACTGTTCTTAATATGTTTGCTCACCTTCTTGGCACTATGTGTTTTAACCAAGGTCACCTCTCCGAGAAAGGTTGTTTCCCCAGGTAGAGATTTTCCCCTGAAGTTAGGGAGGGAATAAAACTCCTTCACTAAGTGCCAGGTGGGTAATTAATCTCTTTAAATGTCTTTATCACAATTCCTGAACAAACCTCCCTACCTCTTTGCATCTAATTGGAGGGAATTGGTCATATGCCATTTCAAAATTGATCCCTTAAGCCAAAGTGATCTTCGCCGACTCCGTCTACACCTTTGGGGAACCCCTGGACCTGCTGGGGTTGGACCCCAGCACCACACCATGGGGTTGGTGTGAGAAAGAAATGAGTACCTGCTACTCAGTAAGCACCATTTTAACCATCATCATCATCATCGGTATCATCACCACCACCATCATCATTATTATTATTATAATTACTAGAGGCCCAGTGCACGAAAGTCATGGACAGGGGGGAAGGGTCCCTCAGGCTGGCCTGCACCCTCTTGCAATCTGTGACCCCTAGGGGGATGTCCGACTGCCGGTTTAGGCCCGATCCCTGGGCATAAACTGGCAGTAGGATATCCCTCTCGCAATCTGGGACCACTGGCTCCTAATCACTCACCTGCCTGCCTGCCTGACTGCCTCTAATCCCTCTGCCTCAGCTGCTGCTGCGGTAGCTTCATCCGGAAGGACATCCGGAATGATGTCTGCCCCCCCCCCCGCACCCGCGGGGATCCTGCAGCAGCACACCGCATGCGGGATAGCTACCAACAGCCCCGGCTGTGAGTTACCCGCTCTGCACCCCCTTTACACCAACTATGCTAACCATTCTGAGTACCTACTATGCGCCAGCCTCTTCACACACTTTTTTTCTCATCCTCAGCACCCATTAAGATGGGTATAGACTTCCCATCTTCCCTGAGACTCCGAGGTTAAACAACGTGTCCAAGGACACGCAGCAGGGAGAGCGAGGAGGCGAGGCAGACCCAGGTGAGTCCTGCCCGGCCCCTCCCTCCTGGTGCTCAGCCCAGAGCCAGCACTCCATGGTGTCACCGGTTCTCCGGACCAACTCAGCTCCAACCCGGGCAAGGCCATGGGAAGCCAGAGCGGGGTCTGGGCCTCAGGAGGCCCCACGAACATTCCCACGCTCCCCCGCTCCTCACCTCACCAGAGATGGACGGGCTCACCGAGCCTGACCTGGGGCCACGCAAGGACTCTCCCCAGCCGCTGCTGCAGCTTCAGATGCAGCAAGGATCCAGGCGGCTGCCAGTTGCTGTCCTTCCACTCCGCCCGCCACCGTGTTCACCCCGCTCTGCTCCTTGGCTCATGCCCCCCTCCAGCCCGGGCTGCATGCTGTCCTCCCTCCCATCTTCCACCTCTCCCCAAAATAACTCCCCTTCCCTTCGAGAGCCAGCTCCGTCCCTGAATACCCCAGCCCTCACCGACCTCACCCCTACCCCCTGGTGCAGCCCCTAGTCCCACCCTGCCACAATCCAGATCTTGCTGGTTCAGGGCAGCATCTGCTCTCCTGACAAGCCAGGAACTCCCACCAGGTTACCACGCCAGTAGTTAAGAGCACTGCCCCTGGGGCCAGGCGCAATGACCGGGTTCAAACCCCAGCTTTGTCACGTACTGG
>NW_006285113.1:602649-607711 GCF_000327345.1 Myotis davidii | reverse complement strand
GATGTCCGACTGCCGGTTTAGGCCCGATCCCTGGGCATAAACTGGCAGTAGGATATCCCTCTCGCAATCTGGGACCACTGGCTCCTAATCACTCACCTGCCTGCCTGCCTGACTGCCTCTAATCCCTCTGCCTCAGCTGCTGCTGCGGTAGCTTCATCCGGAAGGACATCCGGAATGATGTCCAGACGGTCGTTTGGCTGTCCAGTCTAATTAGCATATTATGCTTTTATTATTATAGAGAATCACCCATCATCATCATTATTATTATAGGTATCACCCATCATCATCATCATCTTCATCATTATAGGTATTATCATCATCATCATCATCATAGGTATCATCACCACCACCATCATTATTATTATAGTTATAATCACCCATCATCATCATCACCATCATCATCACTGGTATCAATCATCACTCATCATCATCATAATCATAATCATAATTATAATCATCCATCATCATCATCACCATTACCAGTATCAATCATCACCCATCATCATAGGTATTACCAGTATCAATCATCACCCATCATCATTATTATAGTTATCACCTATCATCATAGGTATCATCACCCATCATCATCATATAGCTATCATCACCCACCATCACTACCATCATCAGCAGTATCACCACCATCAAAATCACAGGTATCATCACCATCATCATCATCATCATCATCGATATCGCCACCCGTGCTTCTCGCAGCTGCAAAGCTTTCAAACAGAAGACTCCCATCTTTGTGGATGACCTCGCACTCCATCTCCTCTTTGTGCCTAATACCCCACAGGCCTTTGCTATGGACTGAACTGTGTCCCCCAAATCCACATGTGATGCCCTACCTCCCAATGTGACTGTATTTGGACTTTTAGGAGGCAACTGAGGTCAAATAAGGGTGAGGTCCTGATCCAATAGGATTGGAAAGGTTGTGTCTGGACACAGAGAGGTTGGCCATGTGCAAGCCAGGAAGAGAAGTCTCCCCAGGAGCCCAGCAGCCACCGTGATCTTGGACGTCCAGCCACCAGAACCGCGAGAAAGAAACCGCGCAGTCCATGGAACTTTGTTCTGGCAGCCTGAGCTGACCGAGACACCCTTCCACGACTGTCGGCCTCACCCGGGACCCCCAGGTCTGCAGGTCCCCATGAAAAAGGCCTAGTTCCCTCTAGCCTTCTCTTACCTGCTCTGGGGAAAGGTCCCAGGGTAATCTCCAAGGGGCCCTCCTTCGGGGATGATGAACTCAGGTGGGGGTGGGGAAAGAGGATGGAAACACAAACAGGGGACAGAGGGAGGCAGAGCCAGGTTTCACCGAGAGAGGTCCCGGCAGAGGGGCCCAGGTGGGCTCACCCCAGCCGGGAAGGGTTAAAGGCACTCCACCTCACCCCCTGGCTGGCCTCGCCCTGCTCCCTGCCCACTCCCTGGCCTCTGACCCTTGGCCCTTTGCCATCCCTACCCTCTTCCCTCCTCCTCCTAATCGCTCCTAATCGCTCACCTGGTATCAGCCCCCCAGGCCCCAGACCCCCCTTCCTCTGAAAAATCACCCAAGGCAGCCCCGCGCTCCCCTGTTCCCAGGACAAGTGGAGGAGGCAACATCTCATTTGGCCTCTGAGTGTACACTCCAGCGCAGGAGAAAGTCAAGAAGTGACAAAGTCTCACCTCATGCGGTGGTGACAATACTTAAGGGGATAATGAGGCAGGGGAACGGGGTTCCAGCTCAAGTGATGATGCAGAGCTGGTGCCTACACCGCAGCTCCCACCCTCCTGGCTCCCAGAGGTACCCGCGGGACTGAGCCTGGCTGCCCACGGCGGGAACGGGCCCCACAAAGCACCCACCGTCTCACCTCCACACTCAGTGTCTCAGAGGCCACCTCCCCAACGGACTGTCCTAGGCAGACCCCTACCCCGGGCTCTGCTGCTGGGAGTGTCCAACCCCCACCCCACAGATGGGGAGGTGGGAGTGGGAACTGTGGGAAAGCAGGCCTGTCCTCTCCGCCCGGGTGCACCTCTCCCCCAGGACCCGTCATCCCGCGGGGTCTGTGCTGTCCTGAGCCCCGAGCATCTGTGCCTCCTGGAGGGCACAGCCAGGCCGGTGTGCACCTCCCCCACCCTGGGCTGCATTCCCACCAGGAAGGCCCTCCGTCCTCGGCTGCACAGGGGATGGGGTGGGATGCAAGTGGCTCACTGCCCTCCCCTCCTGCCAGGTAGAGCTGTCCTGGCCCAGGCGGGCGCAGAAAAAGGCAAGAAGCACGGGCCCAGGCCAGGCAGGACATCCTGCCCAGCTCCATGCCCTGGGGCAACTGCCCAGCCGGAGGGGCAGTGGACCCCTCCTCTTGAGGGCCATGTCATAGGCCCCATTACAGCTGGACGCAGAGGCTCCTGGCTTCTAACTGCGGCCTCCATCCTTCCAGCACTGCTCCGAGCCACAGCAGTGAGCAAGACCAAAATCTCCCGACCGCGTGGACCTCGCCCCGCCCGCGTGGACCTGACACCCAGAGGGGCCAGTTGCATAAGCCAATGACGAAGTGTGTTAGAAGGTGGCCAGGTCTGTGGAGAAGAAAAGGGCAGGGCAGGGGACAGGGAGGGGCAGGGGGGCTGGAAACGAGGCCATTTTACACAGGAAGAGGCATTTCAGAGGAGATGAGAGAGGGAGCCAGGCAGCCACCTGGGGGAAGAGCATCCAGGCAGAGGGAACAGCCAGTGCAAAGGCTCTGAGCAGAAGCATGGCTGCCTGGCTGAGGAGCAAGAGGCCCTGTGGCTGGAGCAGAGTGAGTGAGGAGAGAGGGAGGGGGGGCAGGGAGGCTGGGTGGGAGGCTGGGGAAGGATCCATCACAGGAGGCCTGCAGGTCAGAGTAAGAGCCTTAACCCCCCTCCCAACCCCCTTCCCAGGGAGATGGGAGCCTCTGGGGGGTTGAGGAGGTAGGACGCGATCAGGCTTGGGTTTTAAGGACCCCTGCCTGCTGGGGGAGAGCAGACTGCAGGGGCCAGCAGGACAGGGAGCCCCAGAACCTGCATCCTCCAGGTGAGGGAAGATGGGGCCTCGACAGGGTGGTGACGCTGCAAGTAGTGAGAAGAGGCTGTGACATTCGAGCCCCCAGGCTTTGCTGATGGCTTGTCTGTGTGAGGAGTCAGAGATGGCTCTGGGGTTTGGGCCTGAGCGGCTAGCAGGGGGAGTGTGGCGGCGCAGGAACAACTGGGGGAGATGGAGGCCGTTTGAGTCCCTGAGTTGCCCTGAAGAGCGAGTGGACCTGTCTCCCTCCTCTCCCCAGAGCTCCTGCAGCGGCCGTAAGGAGGGGCCTAACTGGTTCCAGACCCAGGCCCAGCTCCGGCCTGAGCTGCAGGCCTCTGTGTGCTCCGGGGCCTCCCTCGGCTCCCTGTGACCAGGGGGAGGCTGCTGGGGGTGGGCTGGGGCTCCCCCTGGCTGCCAGGATGGGGTGAGGCTGGTAATGTGCCTGGTGGGCTCACTGTCCCAGAGTCTGGGGGCAATGGAGTGTAGGAGAGAGACGGAGCAAGCAGACCCTGGGGACCCGTGGGACAGAAAAAAAAACCAAACTGAAGAGAGTGGGGCTGTGGCCTAGAGGAGGCCAGGATGGGAGAGGCAGGGCCAGGCCGGGGGGTCTTGCCAAAGGGCCTGTGCCCAGGCTCACAGCCCCGCTCAGGCTGGGATGGAGGCGAGCGGCTGCAGGTGAGGTAGGGCAGATGCCAGCGCCTGCCAGGCCCTGGTGGGGAGAGGGGGCCGGGTGAGAGAGGGGAGCAGACATGTGTGTGCCTGGGCTGTGTGGCTGCAGCTCCCAGGCGTGCCCTCCCTGCCGCTGCCGCCTCTCACTCCCCAGGCCCTGAGCCCCAAAGCTGGAGGTTTTACATTCAGCAGGTGCAACTAACATTTGCAGAAATGAGAGGAACCACATCAGCTGTGAGTGGGTATTCCTCCCCCTGTCAGAGGCCCAGGGACCGCACCTCGGCCCCTGCACAAGGTCCTCTGACCCCAAGAGCCCAGGGGAAGAAGTTCCACATGCTGTGCCAGAGCAGGTGCCAGGCTCTCAGCGGGTGGGCGCCGGGATCTCAGCGGGTGTGGGTAGAGAAGGCAGGCAGGAGAAGGGGCAGATCTTTGCCTCCCTGGACCCTGACGCGCCCAAGGTTGCACACACCAACCCCTGGCCCCTCAGGCTAGGATCACCTCCCCACACAGGCCAAGGCCCTCCAGCTCCACCCAGGGCAAAGCGGGACCAGGTGCACCCACCCACTGCACGGGCAGGCGTCCTGCCCTCTGTGCCTGAGTCCAGGCAGTTCCTCCCCAGGCCCCCAGCCCCAGGCCCAGCCCTACACAAGCCGAGCTGCCTGAGGCTCCACCCCAGCGCCAGAGCTCCCCCAGCGCCAGGGCTCCCCCAGCAGCAGCAGCAGCACCACCACCGTCCCCAGGAGCAATGCAGCCAGGGACAGAAGTTGGGGAGGGAGGGCCATAGGCACCCCACCGAGGCCTGCTCTCCAGTACCCAACATGGAGACCCTGGGTTTTCTGGGGGTGGAACAGGGTCCTTTGGGAAATCAGGGGGCCTGGTTCTGCAGGGAGAACAAGGAGGCAAGGACCTGAGTTTGGGGGGGAAAGGGAATGAAGCCTCCTCCCTGACCAGGGGCTCCAAACCCAATGCCTGAGACTACAGGGGCGCTGCTGGGGTGCTGGGTGGGGGGCAGTGGAGAGCGGGCAGGATCTGCTGGTTCCAAAGGATCAAGGCCTAGCAGTGCCCGGGGGTGGGGGGCGGGTGGTGGTGGTGGTGAGACCACCTCATTTCTCCCTGCCGCCCCCTCTAGCCTCAGCCGGGGAGGACTGGCACTGTGAGCTCCTGGAAGCTCGGCCCTTCGGCCACTTGCCCAGGGAGGGGGCACTTGCAGTCCAGGCCTGGCAATGGTGGGAGGGGTCGAAGTGCAGGAGAGGAGAGGCAACAGGGGAGGACCCCGCCCGAGAAGTGCCTCCAGGACGCTGGCTGCTCCCCACCCACCACCGCCCTGGCCCTACGGCCCCTCTGCTTGCTGCCAAGCGCTGCTGGTAGGAAGACGGGGAGCCGGGG
>NW_006285113.1:594328-602595 GCF_000327345.1 Myotis davidii | reverse complement strand
GGTACCAGGAGGGGGCAGGTAGGAGCACACTGCCCCCGCTGGGCCAGGCCAGGGCCGGAGGGGTGGCTGTCCTCCTTCTCCTCCGTGGTGGCCGGCGGGGGGGCGCCTGGCCCCTGGGCTGGGGACTCTGTCTTCTTGGGTCCCCTCTGCCGCGCTCCGCGCTCGCTCAGGAGGCAGAGCCAGAAGAGAGAAGTCAGCTCCCCGCCCCCACCGCCGCGCCTCCCCTCCTGCTCCCGGCCCGCCTCCTTTTCCAGCCACCCACCTCCTTCTGCTCGTTTCTATGACAACCGGGCAATGCTGCATAGACAGCCTCCCTTCCACGTACGCCAGGGGACGCCCGCCCTCCGCTCGGCGCCTGCATCCACATCGAGGGCGCGCTCACTCCACCTTCAGAGATGCCGGTGGACACGCAGGCTCCCGCGGCCACCCCGGCCTGGGGCTCGGCCGCAGCCTCTCTCCTCTCTTTCTCTTCAGGACCCCGCCTGCGACACCGTGAGCTGCTCCTTTCTGCGCCCCCACCTCCGGTCCGGTCCGTAAAACCTGGGGCGGGACTGCGCTGTAAACATTCCCACTTGCTTTCTCATTCGTTCGCCTTCCGTCAGTCCTCAGCATTTTATTTAGCGTTTTCCAGGTCAGGCTGTGTGTGAGACAGCATGGAACTCTCTCATCCCATGAAGTTCCACGCCCATTTTACAGACTGGAAACTGAGGCCCACGGTAGTAAAACAACCTGTGTGAGCGCCCATGGCTCCTGGGCTCACGGCTGGCAGTGACCCTGTTGATGCCAGCTCTGGTGCTGCTCCCAGGCCATGGCTGTCACACACCCCTCAGAGCAGGCACCTGGGCTCGCACTACACACGTGTGATCCATGCGCACCAACAGGTGTCCAGCACACGTGCATCCCAACAACGCACTTACACGTATTTGCGCACATGCATTGCCACAGCCTGCACACCTGTCTATACGTGCACAAATCACACACACAACGGTAGCACGAACATCAACGCACACACATTCGCAGGGATGCAGAGCGTACCACACACAGCCCTCCTACACCAAAACAGCGGGACGCTCCCGCCCCCAGCCCTCGTCTCATTAGAAGGGACCCAGGGAAAGTGTCCCAACCAGGGCGCGGAATAACCAGCCACTTCCCGGGAGAGGGTCCCCCTCTGCTCTGTGCCCGCCCCCCAGGGATCAGACAGGATGTGCCCACCTGTCTCAGCTCTGCTGCTGGAGGGGCCCGGGGTGGGGCGCAGACAGGGCCCCTCACCACGCAGCCTCACCCTCATTCTAAGCCCTCGGCCTGATCCAGACTACATTTCACCTACAGCCCGTCAGCCAGGGCTCATGGACATCCCCGGCCACCTCCCTACGGCTGTGCAGTTATGGGACTTGGAGCCGGGACAGAAGAGAGTAAAATGGGCCCGTCCCCACCCCCTCACACAGCCCTGCTCCCCTCAGGAGGGACAACATCTTGCAGGGGGTGAGGGGAGGGGGAGCTCAAGTGGGGCTGGGGCCCAGGACACGCGCTGCCCGCAGGATGAGCTGTCCCCAGCCCAGCACCACCTCAGAGGACCTCCGGGGGGGGTCACAGCAGCCCTGTGCCCAGGGCAACCCTCAGGGACCCGCACAGCCCAGAGAGGGCAGGAGCAACGCAAAGAACCAGAAGCCCACCGAAAACGAAGGGTATTTACCAGAGACTGAGGGGGTGGCGGGGGGAGTAGGAGGAAAATAGAGTTGTTATGTAAACTCTAATGGATATAGAGTTTCAGATTTGTAAAATGAAGTTATGAAAATCTGCCCTAGCTAGTTTGGTTCAGTGGACTGAAGGGTCCGGGGTTTGATTCCAGTCAAGGGCACATGCCCAGGTTGCGAGCTTGGTCCCCAGTAGGGAGCGTGCAGGAGGCAGCTGATCAATGATTCTTCCTCATTGATGTTTCTATCTCTCTCTCCCTCTTCTTTCCTCTCTGAAGTCAATAACAATTAAAAATTATATATATTTAAAAAATGAATCAGTCATGCTATACACTGTATGAGACCTCCTAGCATCAGAGAAGTCAGATGCGAGGGGAACTCACCTGGAACGGGTGAGACAGGGAGTTTCATTCATTCAGTAGGTATTTGCCAGGCACCCGCCATGTGCCAGGGACGATTCTAGGTGACTATTCTAGGTGGGCACAGCCCCCGCCCGGAGGTGATGAGCTAGTGGCCACTGGACTCCTGCTCTCCGGCAGCATCTGTGGTGGCCACAGCAGCCCTGCAGATGAGGTCGCAGCACCGACAAGCAAACGGGGACTCTGCGAGGCTGAGCCATTTGCCCAAGGCGACACAGCCAAGAAATGTCTGGGACCCGAACCCCCTGCTGCCAAGTTCTGCCCGGGTCTCATGTTGGTTCCACTGAGGAAGATCCCCATGTGTGGGAGTTTCAGGGTCAAGTGCGCTGCTTCTCCCTACATCACAGGCCGGGCAGGGTCATATGTACTTGAAATGCCAGTCAAACAGTGGGCACGAGTGAGGACCCCAGAATGACAGGTGACTTCCCGCCGGGCCTTCCCTGGACTGGAAGGCTGTACTGGGTGTCCCTTGGCCCGGAGGCTCTCAGCAGAGGGTCAGGCTGAGGCCAGGCCAGGAGGGGGGATGCCTGGCACCTGAGAGCAGCGGCTCCCTGAAAGCGAGGAGGGATTGAGTTCCCAGGCGCCTGCCAGCCCCCAGCCCAGGATCATCTTTCCACTAAAGAGCCGGCTCCTTCCAGGGATACCAAAGACAGCTGCCCCTCCCACCCGCCGGCATCCCGATCCGGCCCCATCTGCTGCCTGGTGGGCCCCGCGTTCTGCCCTCCCACACTCAGGCGCCGCTGCAGAAGCTGACCCTCTGTCACCGGGTCCTTCCCAGCCCAGGGAGCATCCATCCCCACCCCACCCACCCCACCCCCCCTGTCAGCCTGATCCGGCCCCATCTGCTGTTGGGAGGGGCCTCCAAGTCACCTGTCTGCAGCCCTCTACTCTCCCAATTGCAGGCCCCAACAGGCCCAGAGATATCCCCCCCACACACCCCGCCCCCAAACTCAGCCCCTACTGCTGGACCTTAACCGTGTTCCACTCCATAGAAGGGATCAGACTACACGTGTGGTCTCACCCAGGCCCCCGAGCAGCTGCCCTCATGCCCCCGGGAGAAGCCGACACCTTCTGTCACTGCCTCTCACCCAACCCCAAGAGCAGTCACTGCCCCACACCCCAGCCAGGCAGTTATCCCAGCGTTCCCAGCACAAATGCAATCAAGGCCATTAGCTGCTGCTTTGCATCTCATTTGCATACATCCCCATGACTGTCAAAATGCCAGAATCCTCCCCAAAACCCTGGCCTATGACAGGCAGGGCTGGCTAGCGATGGAGAAATGAAATGGACAAGGCTCCCCTGAGGGTCCATCTGGGGATAAACTTGTGGGGACAGGAGGACCAGAGGGAGAAAACCCAAGGCAACTTCCAGTTTCAGACCCTGAAAGGTGCTCAGAGGAGGGGCAAGCGAAACTTACCAAGCACCAGGTCCTGGTGCCGTGCACGCATGCGCCTTACCCCTCATTTTGCACAACGAACCATTTTACAGGTGTGGAAACTGAGGCTCAGAGGGTTAAGGCCTTGCTACTCAAAGCCCAGGTCCCTCCCAAACCTCCTGATCCAAGTCTGCAGCCACAGGATCCCAGGAGACACGTGTGAGGAGTACCAGGTGGAGGGCGCGCCCATGAGACGCCGGGAGATGATGCTGGTGTCCAGCTGAGGCGTGTCTGACCAGCTCCCGTGCCAGCGTGTTTGATGCAAATATTCTGAGTACCTGCCCTGCACAGCCCTGCTCCAGGCAGTGGGTCGCAGCAGAGAACCTTGAGAAAACCCCGTGAACACGTCTGCCAAGAGGAAGACACGCAGCAAACACACACTAGAAGTTCATGTAGTGATCAGTGCTACCAAGAGAAAGAATATGGGGGAGAAAGAGAGAGGGTGAGGGGGGCCATTTTAGAATCCTTCTTTGAAGAGATAACATTTGAAAAATGACCTAAATAAAGAGGGAAAGGGAGGTAGGTGATGATTTGGGGGAAGAGTGTTTCTGGCAGAGGGAACAGCAAGGCTCAATGTCCTGAGGTCAGAGTAAGCTAGGCACACTGCAGGCACCCCAAAACTGAATGGGTGGACAGATGGACGGATGGGCAGATTGAGGGGGTGGACGAAGGCAGGTTGGCAGGGAGAGGAAGCAGACAAGGCAGGAGTGAGGAAGAGGCCGGCAGGGGCCAGAGCCCGCAGGGCCTTGTGGGTCTAGGTGAGGACTTTGGATTTTAATCTTAGTACAGAGGGAAGCCATTGGTGTTGTTGAGCAACGGGGTGAGATCCAATTCATGTTCCTGAAAGATGACTGGCTTTTATGTGGCAGTGACTAGAAAGGGCGAAGGCCGGGGCAGGAAGACCCTTTCAGAGGCGTCCGCAGTGTGCGTTCCCACGGGAGTGCTGGTGGCCACCGCTCACCTGCCCGCGAACACCTGCCTCACCACCCTGAAGCGACCCAAATGCCATCCACACAGGACGGTGAGCAGGCCGTGTGCTTTGCTGCACACAGTAGGGGTGGTTTGCTTTTCCACTGTGCAAGTTCTACCACCGGGTGGTTTGTTCACACAGTTGAATACTATACAGCAGCCATTTTCAGCCGCTGCAAGAATTTTCAACTGCAGCAAGAATTTTTAAAACATGCAATACTATTTGGTCAAGGGCACTGACCTCTTTTCCCTCCGACGGTCAAATAAAATAAATGACAACAGCCAACACAACAATAGGCGTCCAGTATGAATGAGTCAAAATTACAGCTATTTTTTTGTCAGATTGGCAAAAAATATTATCTATTTTTTTGGTGTGCCGCAGAATTTTAGTAATTAGGTTATGTGTGCCGTGAGGTGAACAGGGTTGACAATCGCTGCTCTACAGCAATGAAAACGCAATTGCGTGCGAAAACCTCACAGCATCTTGCTGAACAAGAGAAGCCAAACTTAAGAGAACATACACAGAGGGCTCTATGTACACAGAGTTCAAGACCAAGACCGCTGGCTCCTGCGCGAGGGGAGCAGACGCACTCCTCCCTGTTCCTCCTCTGGGGTTCAGCTGACCCCGGCCATCATATATAAAACAAACCTATGGCCCGGCCGGCGTGGCTCAGTGGTTGAGCGTGACCTATGAACCAGGAGGTCACACTTCGATCCCCAGTCAGGGCACATGCCCGGGTTGCGGGTTCGATCCCCAGTGTGGAGCCTGCAGGAGGCAACTGATCAATGACTCAATGATTCTCTCTCCTCGTTGATGTTTCTCTCTCTCTCCATTTTTCCTTCCTCTCTGAAATCAACAAAAATAAATAAAATAAGTACACACATACATAAAAATAAAAAGTAAGAAACCTATGAAGGCTCTGGAAGGGGAGAGAAGAAGGCAGCCTGGCGAGGGATCTCAGGATCCATGGAGCAACGCAGCAGTGAGTCCTCGGGCTTTCTTGTCGCCCAGTATATCCTGGATTAGCTGCTGGAGACGTCAGCAACCTGCCTCTCCAGCCAGAGGACTGGAAGGTGCAGTCTAGCATAACAAAACCCTTTAAAACAATAAATGCCCTACTCCGGTGGTTGGCAAGCCGCGGCTCACGAGCCACATGCGGCTCTTTGGCCCCTTGAGTGTGGCTCTTCCACAAAATACCACGTGCGGGCGCGCATGTACAGTGTGATTGAAACTTCGTGGCCCATGCGCAGAAGTTGGTTTTCGGCCTGGGCGTCTATTTTGAAGAAGTGGCGTTAGAAGAAGTGGGGGGTGACGGGAGACACGGCGCAGTGGGCCGCGGGATACGCAGCGTGGGGGAGGTACCGCTCTGTTGACTAATGAGTTTGCCAACCACTGCCCTACTCCAGCCAAGCACCATGGAAACCCTGTGGCCCTAGCCCCATCCCAACTCCCATGAGCCTGGCCTGGCTGTATCCAGTGCCCCAGCCCTACCACCAGGGTGGTAACAGAGAAGAATGAGTGGGGAGCTGGGATTTTCACCCCCACCCAATGGTAACAAGGCACCCACCCCTGCACGCTGGGTCGGTGTCAGAGGAGGCCTAGTCAGGACTGTCACCGTCACCCAGCAATAAGGTTAGTAAAGAACACAGGGCACTCATTATTCGCAGGTGACATGATATTATACATAGAAAACCCTAAAGACTCCACCACAAAACTACTAGACTTAATAAATGAATTTGGCAGTGCAGCAGGATGCAAAATCAACACTCAAAAATCAAAGGCTTTTTGATACACCAATAATGAATCCTCGGAAAGAGAAACTAAACAAACAATCCCATTTATCACTGCAACAAAAAAAAAAATTAAGATACTTAGGAATAAACTTAATCAAGGAGGCAAAAGACCTGTACTCAGAAAACTACAGGACATTGAAAAAAGAGATAGAAGAAGATATAAACAAGTGGAAGAATATACTGTGTTCATGGATTGGTAGAATCAGCATCATTAAAATGTTCATACTACCCAAGGCAATCTACAGATTCAATGCAATACCTACTAAAATACCAACAGTATATTTCACAGATCTAGAACAAACATTCCAAAAATTTATATGGAATCAAAAAAGACCCCGAATAGCTGCAGCAATCTTGAGAAAGAAAAACTAAGTTGGAGGAATCACAATACCACATGTCAAGTTATACTACAAAGCCACTGTAATCAAAACAGCCTGGTACTGGCACAAGAACAGGCATATAGATCAATGGAACAGAACGGAGAACTCAGAAATCGACCCAAGCTATTACGCTCAATTAATATTTGACAAAGGTAAGAGCATACAATAGAATAAAGACAGTCTATTCAATAAATGGTGTTGGGAAAATTGGATAGATACATGAAAAAAAAAAACTGGATCACCAACTTACACCATACACAAGAATAAACTCAAAATGGATATAAGACTTAAATGTAAGTTGTAAAATCATAAAAATCCTAAAAGAAACCATAGGCAACAAAATCTCAGACAACTCTCGTAGCAATATGTTTACGGATATATCTACCAGGACAAAGAAATCTAAGGAGAAAATAAACAAATGGGACATAAAAATAAAAAGCTTCTTCACAGCAAAAGAAACCATCAACAAAACGAAAATGGAGCCCACTGTATGGGAGAATATATTTGCCAATGATACATCTGATAAAGGGTTAATATCCAAAATATATAAGGAGCTTATACAACTTAAAAAAAGGAAGACAAACAATCCAATTAAAAAAATGGGCAAAGGACCTAAATAGACACTTCTCCAAAGAGGACATACGGATGGCCCAGCGACATGTGAAAAAACTAGAGGCCCAGTACACGAAATTTGTGCAGAGGGGTCCCTCAGCTGGGCCTGCTCCCTCTTGTAGTCCGAGACCACTCAGGAGATGTCCGCCTACTGGCTCAGGCCTAAGCTGGCAGTCAGACATCCCTCTCGCAGTCCAGGGCTCTCACAGTCCGGGACCCCTCACTCCTTATTGCCCGCCTGCAGTGGAGGCAGGAGAGGCTCCTGCCACTGCCGCTGCACTCACCAGCCGTGAGCTCGGCTTCTGGCTGAGTGGTGCTCCCACTGTGGGAGCGCACTGACCACCAGAGGGCAGGTCCTGTGTTAAGCTTCTGCCCCCTGGTGGTCAGTGAGTGTCAAAGTGACTGGTTGTTCTGTCATTCAGAGATTTGCATTTTAGGGTTTTATTATATAGGAGGCTCAAAGTCATTGATCATCAGAGAGATGCAAATTAAAACAACAATGAGGCTCTGGCCAGTTTGGCTCAGTGGATAGAGTGTCGGCCTGTGGACTCAAGGTTCGATTCCGGTCAAGGGCATGTACCTTGGTTGTGGGCACATCCCCAGTAGCGGGTGTGCAGGAGGCAGCTGATCGATGTTTCTCTCTCATCGATGTTTCTAACTCTCTATCCCTCTCCCTTCCTCTCTGTAAAAAATCAATAAAATATATATTTTTAAAAACAAAAAACAAAAACAAACAAAAAAAACGACAATGAGATATCACCTCACACCTGTCAGAATGGCTACCATCAACAAATCAACAAATGACAAGTGCTGGTGAGGATGTGCAGAAAAGGGAACCCTAGTTCACTGCTGGTGAGAATGCAGACTGGTGCAGCCATTTCGGAAAACAGTATGGAGTTTCCTCAAAAAATTAAATATGGAACTGCCATTTGACTCAGTGATCCCACTTCTAGGAATATATCCT
>NW_006285113.1:586049-594085 GCF_000327345.1 Myotis davidii | reverse complement strand
TTGAATGCATATATGCATGGCCCACGGACACAGACAACAAGGTGCTTACGGCCTGGGGCAGGAGGTGGGGGTGGGGAGGAGGATGGATGAGGTCAATGGGGGGAAAAGGGGGGACATATGTAATATTTTCAACAATAAAGAATTGTGGGTGTATTTTTTAAAGGAGATATGCAAGAACAACAACAAAAAGAACACATGGGCAGCAGTAACAAGGGACCCTCCCTTCCCAGGCTGGGAGGTGTCGGTGGAGGTCTGATGGGAAGCTGGAACTCCCACCCCTGCCCAGCAGCAAGGAGGCACCCCTGTTTCCCATCAGGGTGTCAACTAAGGTCAAGTGGGGAACCTAGACTCCCTCTAGCCCCTCAGCACCAATAAGGCCCCATGCTGGAGGAAGGCTGCTAAGACAGAAGAGTTAACTAAGAGCTGTGTCTCATGGCATAACACCCGATGTCCAGGAGACCAAACATGAGCCTGTCACACCAAGACCCAGGGAAATCGCAACCAGGAGGAGGAAAGGCCCAACCAACAGACGCCACCAAGATGACACAACGTTGGAATTTTCTAACAAGGGTGTTAAAGCTGCAATCTTAAGAAGGTTTCAACAAGCAATTACGTACACACTCGAAACAAATGAAAAAGCAGAAAGCCTTCGCAACGAAGTAGAAGAGCCTAATGGAAATTTTAGTACTGAAAGCTCATTAGCCGAGCTCATCAGCAGAATGGAATAGTACGGGAAAGGTCAGTGAACTTGGAGATGGAGAAATAAACACCAGCCCATCGGAACAGAGAGGAAATGGGCTGGAAAAGAGGAATGAACACAGGCCAGCCAGGAACCTGTGGGCCTGCAGCAAAAGCCCCAACATTCTGTCCGAGTCCCAGACGAAGAAGAGAGTGTGGGGCTGAGAAAGTATTCAAAGAGATAGTGGCTGGAAAAACACCCAAATTTGGCAAAGGACATCTATCAACAGATTTCAGAAGCTTAATAAACTCCAAACAGGTAAACTGGGACAATCCACTCAAAGACACATTGGAATCAAACTCCTGAAAACTAAAGACAAAGAAAACGTCAAAAGCAGCGGGAGAAGCGACGCCTTACCCCAAAAGGAAAAATCATTCACGTGACGGCGGGTTTCTCACAGAAGCCACGAGGCCAGAGGGGCAGGGCACATTCCAGCTCCTGGTGGAAAAGGCTGCCCCCTCAGAATACGACACTCGGTGAAAACAGCCGTCAGGACAGGAGACATGGAGGCTCCCAGAGGAAGGAGAACGGAGAGGATGTGCTGCTGGCAGACCTGCCCTGCAAGAATGGCTGAAGGAAATTCTTAGAACAGAAAGGAAAGGATGAAAGAAGGAACCTGGGAGCATCGGGGGGAAATGGGGCCGATAGAAAGAGTAAAAATATGAGTAAATATGATAGAGTTTCCTTATCCTCCTGAGTTTTCTAAATTATGTGTGAGGGTCAAAGAAAAAGTTATAACATTGACCAATGTGTTCCTCAAAGTATGTAAAGGAAATGCTTATTAAAATTAGATCATAAGTGGGGCAGGGTAAGGGACCTAAAGAGATCAATTTCCTACAC
Source organism: Myotis davidii (assembly GCF_000327345.1). Lineage (NCBI taxonomy): Eukaryota > Metazoa > Chordata > Mammalia > Chiroptera > Vespertilionidae > Myotis > Myotis davidii. The sequence goes on along the minus strand of NW_006285113.1, from coordinate 592,506 downwards.
CTCACTATAACTGGTCAATATGGACACAGGTAGACTGGTAAGTTGTGTATTGAAAAAAGTAATACCGAGGGGAATCACTAAAAAATCTATTCAAAGAAACACAGTCAAAGACACTACAGCTACACTCTGGCTGCTGTGTGCAGATGGTTGGGCATCATCCAGTGCACCAGGAGGCTGCCCATTCGATTCCTGGTCAGGGCACATGCCCAGGTTGCAGGCTCAATCCCCAGTGGGGGGACATGTAGGAAACTATTCTTTAAAAAACACAAAACACTACAGCTAAATCGAGCAAGAACGGGCAACCCTAATCTACAGAGAGAAGTCAGAACAGCCGCTGCTCCTGGAAGCATCAACAGGAGGGAGCATGAGGGCATGAGGGTACCTTCTGGGGTGCTGGAATGTTCTCTGTCCTCATCTGAGTGGTGGTTTCACAGGTGTCCACGCATGTACACATCACTAAGCTGCATACCTAAGATTTGTGGACCTCACTGTATATGTTATACTTGAATTAAAGATAAAAAGAGAGGCCCGGCTGGTGTGCTCAGTGGTTGAGCATCGACCTATGAACCAGGAGGTCATGGTTCCACTCCTGGCCGGGCACATGCCTGGGTTGCAGGCTCAATCGCCAGTAGGGGGCATGCAGGAGGCAGCGGATCAATAATTCTCGCTTATCATCGCTGTTTCTATCTCTCTCTCCCTTTCCCTTCCTCTCTGAAATCAATAACAATATATTTTAAAAAATAAAAAAGGAGGCTACTGCGCCCTGGCTCCCACCTGGGGTCCAGATTCACAAAGCACGGTCCTCCCTGTGCGTCTCTGGCGTCTCACTCACCTCTGGTGACACACAGGAGCTGGAGCTGAGGGACGCCAAGGACCCGGTCCAGAAACGCCGCTCACGCCGCTGGAATTAGGCCTTTTCCCTGCCCAGGGCTCTCAGGCTCCAGCGGCGTCAGAACACCTGGAAGTTGTTCACGATGGGAAGTGTGGCCACAGCCACAGGTGCTGATTCAGCAGGGGTTTCAGCTGTCCATTGGTGCATAACAAAGCTCCCCAGAATGCAGTGCTTACAGCAATGACTTATGCCCGAGCTGGCTGGGCTCAGTGGATAGAGCACTGGCCTGTGGACTGAAGGGTCCCAGGTTCCATTTCAGCCCAGGGCACATGCCCAGATTGTGGGCTCGATCCCCAGTAGGGGGCGTGCAGGAGGCAGCCAGTCAATGATTCTCATCATTGATGTATGTTTCTCTCTCTCTCTCTCTCTCTCTCTCCCTTCTGAAATAAATTTTAAAAAACGATGACTTACTATATTTTGTGATTCTGCGGGATGGCTGGGTCCAGCTGGGGGTTCTCTTCGGCGTGGCTTCAGCTGGGGCTGAAGTGCCCAGGCAGCTTCTTCACTCACATGACACCCTGTGCTGAGACGGTGGCGTAGCCTGCAGCTAGGTGCCTGTCCCACCCCCGCCCCTCCCCTCCCCCACGTGGCTCTCCAGCAGGGTGCCTAAACCTACCCACACAGTGCATTCCACAGACAGGTTCCAACGTGCGAGCACTTATCCGTGGAGCCTCTCCTCCCGTCATGTTGCCCAGAGCAAATCACAGGGCCAAGCCCAGGTCGGGGCGCTTCTCCAGGCGTGACTAGCAAGAGGTGGGGTTCCCGGGTGGGGTAGGGGTCACCAATGTACCAGGCACCACAGTCGGTCTGTGGGGGGGCCTATGACCTTCTTTCTAGGTGGTCCCCATGGCGATTGATGCAGGCGTTCCCGTGACCACACTTCAAGAGCTGTCCTGGCCTGTCGCACCTTCTCCACAGCGCCGCCCTCAAAGGGGCTCTTCACTCTCCCGCCTGTCCCAGCCACTGGCCAAGGCGAAAGCCACGGGCAAGCTGTCGGGGGGCTGACTGCCAGGGCAGCCCACACACCTTGGGACACAGCGTGCTATTCAAGCAGCGAGGGTATAGGCCAGTGATGGCGAACCTATGACACGCGTGTCAGAGGTGACACGTGAACTCGTTTTTTTGGTTGATTTGTCTTTGTTAAATGGCATTTAAATATATAAAATAAATATCAAAAATGTAAGTCTTTGTTTTACTATGGTGGCAAATATCAAAAAATTTCTATATGTGACACAGCAACAGAGTTAAGTTAGGGTGTTTCAAATGCTGACACGCCGAGCTCAAAAGATTCACCATCACTGATATAGGCAATCACATGACAATGACTATGATGGTGTCAGAGGGCACTAGGCTTATGAGGGTGGTCACTTCGTAAGTTGTATGAATGGCTCATCACCGCTGTACACCTGAAACTAATATAATGCTACTGTGATTGGAAAGTAAAGCTCTTTCCAGCTGGCATCGAGCCATGGGCATCTCTTGGGACAACTGGCAGGAGCGCCACCAGACCTACCACAGGAAGCAAAAATGGGAGCTGGGAAGCCCCTTGGCCAACAGTGAGATCGGCCCGCCCCAGGCCCACAGTCCACGGGCCAGCGGCACCAAGAAGTACTGCCTTGAGGCTGGACACGGACATCCTACAATCATCCAACAACGACTGGTCCGCACCCACACCCTAGTAAGAACTGCATTGCGCTCACCGACGGCGCACTGGACAGATGGATGGCGCACTGGACGGACGGCGCACTGGACGGACGGCGCACTGGATAGACGGTGCACTGGACGGACGGCGCACTGGACGGATAAACAGCGCACTGGATGGACAGCGCACTGGATGGACAGTGCACTGGACGGACGGCGCACTGGATGGACGGCACACTGGACGGACGGCGCACTGGACGGATGGCGCACTGGACGGACGGCGCAATGGATGGATAAACAGCGCACTGGACGGACAGCACACTGGATGAACAGTGCACTGGAAGGATGGCGCACTGGATGGACGGCGCACTGGACGGACGGACGGCGCACTGGATGGATGGCGCACTGGACGGATGGCGGTGCGAGTCCCACTAGGCACTCTCTGGGCCACGCTGACTCGTGAGGAGGAAGAGATTTTAAACAAAAAACAATCAAAGAAAATTCAGAAGATTTTTCTCTATCAAACAAACTACACATGCTAAGTAATTTTTTAAAATTGGAAAACAAATGACTTGACTGAATTATCAGGTAGAATTTCTGATTGGCATCGAATAACCAATATTTCTATGTCGAACTGAGAAAATTCCCGGCTGCTTCCGCTTGGGAAATGCTCGATTGGGTACAGCTTTTAGCAGTATTCGAGATAACCGACCCCGTCGGGAGTATGGGGGCTTTCAGCCAAGAGCAACTGGACAGGGGTCCTGCCAGCCTCGCCCAGCTCCAAGCAGTCCATGGGCTGTGTCCTCCGGAGGCGCACCAGGAGCCAGCACCCTGCCCAGCGCCACGGGGAAGCTCAGGGCGTCCAGGGTGGCAGTGTCCATCGACTACTTACATTGAAGTTAAATACAATGAAATACAAAAATTCAATTCCTATGGAAGGAGCAAGGCCGAGGGAAGAGGTAAGCTCCCTGCACCGTCTCCCTCTCAGACGCTACTCCCTCTCAGACGCTTCTCCCTCGCTCCTCATTCCCGGTGACCACCAATGTCCGCCTCCCTCCAGGCACCGCACAAAGGCCGGCTCCCCTGCTTTCCACGGATGCCCTAGGCAACCAGAAATCCCAATAAGCCAGGCAAGAACTCTGTAATTCAACTTGTCCAAAACTAGACCTCCTCCCCCCAAAAAACACCACTGAGCTGTGTTTATACCATAACATGACACTTATAAGCTCTACATCCTTTTAGGAATAAAACATTTCACCAAAAATAAAAGCATTTTAACTGCAAAAAAAAAAAAAGAAAAGAAAATTTCTAAAAAAAGAAAGTCAATCCCTCAGCCGCACTAGCCACCTTTCAAGAGCTCAGCAGCCCGTGTGGCCTGTGGCTATCATACTGGACAGTGTCCACATGCAAAGGGACAGTGCTGGAAGGAATGGGCAAAGCACACAGATGAGCCCGGCCACAGTGGCTCGATGGTTGAGCATCGACCCTGCACCAGGAGGTCACGGTTCCATTCCCGGTCAGGGCACATGCCCTGGTTGCCGGCTCGATCCCCGGTAGGGCATGCAGGAGGCAGCTGACCAATAACTCAATTCCTATTTAAATGAATGAGTGAATAAATGATACAGTTGCCCAAAAAAAAATCATGTCTAGATATGCAGAAAAAAAAAAAAAAAAAAAAAAAAAGCAAACATATTTTAAAAAACAAACACACAAATGCAGGCATGGCCAACGTTACACACTTGACAGGGCCCAAAGGGAGGGTTCCTACACATCAAATTCCAGCTGCGCCACTGCTCACGGGATACGACGGAGCTGCTTTCTTGGAATAATTGGCTCCAGAACTGTGCAAAAATCACACTTAGGGATGCAGCCAACCTTTAAAACCACACACTAAATTTAGAGAGATGATTCCGCTCCGGATAAAAGCCCACTGCCAGTAACGGTAATTACTGGAGTAAGCCAGTACGACTCCGGCCGTCACCACCCCCCCGAGTGTCCGTCCCCCAGCCTCCCAGAGGACGCGGCGAGGGGTCGTGCGCTCATCCCCACGAACAGAAACCCTCTGACCCCACAGGTCCCGACTTTGTGTTCTGTAGTGTTTCTGGGTCATTTCTAAAGGGCTGCTCTTCGCGGGGACAGTGTGGGCACAATGGCGGGATGCCTGACACAGTGTGAGAGCGACTTTTCGTAGCAGATGCTCTCGGTTGTCTGACCAACAGCCATTCCTCCCTTGTCCCGACTGCACCGACTCAGAGGAAATGCTGATCGGCCTCCTCACACCTGGGGCATGATTGATTTTTGGGCTGGACCACTTTGTTGGGGGACCGTCCTCTGCCCTCTTCTGCCCACTAGATGTCAACGGCACCCACCCTGAGTGGTGACCACCCCCCCCTCCCCCCGAGAATGTCTGCAGAATTGCCAAGTGTCTCCTGGGGGGCAAAACCAACCCAGGCTGAGAACCACTGGGCGATGGCGTAAAGTTTAAGCTACCGGTTCTCAAACTTGAATGTGCATCAGGATCACCTGAAGGACTTATTAGAACACAGGGCCATCCCCTAGCTGGTTTGGCTCAGTGGATAGAGCGTCGGCCTGCAGACTGAAGGGTCCCAGCTTCGATTCCGGCCAAGGGCACATGCCTGGGTTGCGGGCTCGATCCCCAGTAGGGGGTATGCAGGAGGCAGCCAATCAATGATTCTCTCTCATCATTGATGTTTCTATCTCTCTCTCCCTCTTCCTTCCTCTCTGAAATCAATAAATATATTTAAAAAAAAAAAAAAAAGAACACAGGGCCTCCTCCCCAAGCCTTGGATTCAGCGGGTCTGAGGTAGGGCTTGAGCATGTACGTTTCTACCGAGTGCTCAGGCAACACTGATGAGGGACCCCACTTTGAAGCACGACCTCAGTCATTTGCGACACGCGGTTCCCCTGGGCAGTCAGAGCAGAGGGCAAGGACCCAGGAAAGCCTTCCTTGTGATGATAAGAGACCTGGGGAAAAAGAGTCCCTTATCTTCTTGGACGCGGTGGAGTTTGCATGTGATGTCTGGAATGTGGCAGCCATTTTGTGGCCTGAGGGGGAGCTGGCGAAGGGCCAAACCTCCTCCCCGAGGATGGAAGGAGTTGGTTTCCTGTAAGGAGGGGGTTGAGTCATGGAGGGAGTGTCACAATGAGCCTTCTTTTTGCTTAAGCAAGTCGTACCCTAACTCGGCTGCCCATTAGAATACCTGGGAGGCTTGAAAAACTTGCCCCGCACCAATTAAGTCAGACTCTCAGTGTAGGAGTCAAGATTCAGTATTTTTTAAAAAATTTCCCCAGGTTCGCCCAGCCAGTGTGGCTCAGTGGTTCAGCATCGACCTATGAACCCCGAGGTCATGGTTTGATTCCCAGTCGGGGCACATGCCCAGGTTGCAGGCTCGACCCCCCAGTGTGGGGCGTGCAGGAGGCAGCCAATCAATGATTCCCTCTTATCACTGCTGTTTCGACCTCCCTCTCCCTTCTGTTATGAAATCAATAAAATTATATATATATTTTTTAAAAACTTCCTGCAGGATTTTCCGTGTGCAGCGTTTGAGAACTCTTGCTACGAACTGTGTGGCCGGTGGACCATCAACACCAGCATCACCTGGAAGCTGGTTAGACATGGAGGATGTCAGGCCGCACCGCACTCTGAGAGTCTGTTTCCAAGCCTGCACTGTGACAGGCAATACGCGGTCTGTCCGCACAGCAGGACTTGAGCGGCGGTGCTTTAAGCCAGTTGGCGTTGGTGTTCTGTCACGGCATCTCAGCTGCGACCATCTTTCATCGTCTGCAGGGCTCACACGTCTGAACACGGGGTTCACATAGTTAACTCACTGAAATGATTCGTTCAGAGAGACCCCGCGCTCTTCCCGTGCTGAGACGTGGGGGCCCTGCCTCGTAAAGGTGACC
>NW_006285113.1:584731-586009 GCF_000327345.1 Myotis davidii | reverse complement strand
CTCGGAACGCATTCCTGAGACAATCTTGGATGTGCTCAGGACAACAGACACAGAAATGTCCTCTGCAATTTTGTTACGTCAGAAAAGGGAGAAAACCTAAATGTCATAGTTGGGAAGTTGATCAGTAAGTTAGGGTATGTTCGTGTTCCCATAACGTTGGTCATACTTATGGAGCAGACACTGTCCTAAATGTTTAGCGTGAATCACCTTGTTTAACCTCAGAGCTTTCCTGTCAGGCAGGCACAATCATTATGCCCATTTTATAGATGAGGAAGCTGAGGTGCTGAGTAGCAACTTGCCCAAGTTACTGCACAAAACTCACTGAGCTGGGTGGGATTTGAAACCAAGCAGTGTGGCTCTGGAACTGACCTAATCATCATAGTAGCCTGCCTCATAGGGGGAAAATATCTCCCCTGACCCCTGACCCCTGACCCCTTCACACCCCATCTATCACAGACCTATAATACGTAAGTGTAACTGATTTTCATGCCAATCCTCTGCCCTATTCCAGATGTACATGAGAATCACCTGCAACACTATTTTTCAATTGTGGCAAAATATACATAAACTTGACCATGTTAACCATTTGTAAGTGTACAGTTCAGGATATTAAGTATATTTACATTGTCATCCAACCATCACCACCATCCATCTCTAGAACATGTCATCATCCCAAACCGAAATTCTATATCCATAAAACAGTCACTCCCCATGCCACCTCCCCCATCCCCTGGCAACCACCTTCTACCTTCTGTGTCTATGACTCTGCATACGCTAAGCACCTCATATTATGTGGAAGCACACAATATTTTTTCCTTTTGTGCCTGGCTTCTTTCACTTAGCGTAAGGTTTTCAAGGCTCATCCACGTAGCAGGTATCAGCACTTCATTCCTTTTTATGGCCAAATAGCATTCCACCCCACAGATACCACATTTAGTTTATCCATTCATCCACCAATGGGCATGTGGGTTGTTCCTCCTTTTGGCCGTTGTGAATAGTGCTGCTGTGAACATTGTTGTTCCAGTATCAGTTCCAACCTCTGCTTTTAATTCTTTTGGGTAGATACCTGGAAGTGGAATTTTGGATCATCTATATCCTATCTAATAAAAGAGAAACATGGTAATTGGCGTACGACCACTACTCTTCCCATTGGCTAATCAGGGCAATATGCAAATTAACTGCCAGCCAAGATGGCGGCCGGAAGCCAGGCAGCTTGAAACTAACATGAGGCTTGCTTGCTTCAGTGACGGAGGACTCCAATGTTCCCTGCCTGCCGTT
>NW_006285113.1:580861-584227 GCF_000327345.1 Myotis davidii | reverse complement strand
GCCCCAACGCCCCAATCGGCCATGCTCTGAGCCCAACCTGGGGCTGCACCTAGGGATGGGGCCTGCCCTCTGCCACCTGGGAGCGGGCCTAAGCCAGCAGGTCGTTATCTCCCAAGGGGTCCCAGACTGCGAGAGGGCACGGGCCGGGCTGAGGAACCCCCCTCCCCACTCCCCCCCGCGTGCACAAATTTTTGTGCACCGGGCCTCTAGTCTATATATATATATATAAGCCTAATATGCAAATTGTCCCTGCAGGAGTTGAACGGGGAGACTGATCGCTTGCTATGACATGCGCTGACCACCAGCGGGCAGCGCAGAATGAAGGAAGGGCCCAGCCAGCTGCTAGAAGGCCCCAATCGGCCCAGAATCGCTGGCCAGGCCTAGGGACCCTGCCAGTGCATGAATTTTGTGCACTGGGCCTCTAGTAGTCTATGTTTCCCAAAGTGGCCATTCCAGTCTACATCCCTGTCAGCAATGAGGAAGAGTCCCAATTTCTCCACAACCTCACCAACACTTTCTATTTTCTGTTTTGTTGTTTTAAATAATGGCCATCCTAATGGGTAGAAAGCAGTATTTCATTGTAGTTTTGATTTGCATTTCCCTAATGATTTATGATGTTGAACAGCTTTTCATGTGCCTATTAGCCATCTGTGTATCTTTGGAGAAATGTCTATTCAAGTCTTTTGCTCATTTTTTAACTGGCTTGTTTGGGGTTTTTTTGTTGTTTAGAGTTCTTCACAGATTCTGAATATTAACCCTTTTTCAGATATATGATTTGCAAATATTTTCTCCCATTCTTTTCACTCTCTTAATGCCCAAAAGTCTTAAATTTTGATGAAGCCCAATTTATTTTTTCTTTTGTTACCTATGCTTTTGGTGTTATACCCAAAAAATCACTGCCAAATCCAGTGTCATGAAGGTTCCCCGTGTTTTCTTTGTGTTTTCTAATCCTCACCTGAGGAGATATTTTTAAATATACATACTATTTTTAAAAAATATATTTTTATTTATTGCAGAGAGGAAGGGAGAGGAAGAGAGATGGAGACATCAATGATGAGACTCATTGATCTGCCTCCTGCATGCCCCCCACTGGGGATCGAGCCTGCAACCTGGACATGTGCCCTGACCTGGAATCATACTGTGACCTCCTGGTTCATAGGTCAATGCTCAACCACTGAGCCATGCTGGCCAAACTAGAGGATATTTTTTCCATTGATTTTTTTAGAGAGAGTGAATGAAGGGGAAGGAAAAGAGAGAGGAGGTGGAAAGAAGGAGAGAAACATTAATATGAGAGAGACATATCCATTGGTTGCCTTCCACATGTGCCTGGTCCAACGGGGCCGGAGATCAAGCCTTCAACTGAAGTACATGCCCTTGACTGGGAATCGAACCCACTCTAACCACTGAGCAAAACTGGCCAGTGCTTGTTTAAAATATTTTTAATTTATTGATTGATTTTAGAGAGATACAGGAAGAGAAGGAGAAAGCGAGAGAGGGAGAGAGATGGAAAGAGAGGGCGGGAGAGAGATTGATTGAGTTTTCATTCCACTTATTTTTGCATTCATTGGTTGATTCTTATATATGCTCTGATCAAGGTGTATTGAGATGATGCTCTAACCAACTGACCTACCCAACCAGGGCCCACTATGTTTTCTTCTAAGAGTTTTATCGTGTTATCTCTTTTTTTAAAAAAATATATTTTATTGATTTTTTACAGAGAGGAAGGGAGAGAGATAGAGAGTTAGAAACATCGATGAGAGAGAATCATCGATCAGCTGCCTCCTGCACATCTCCTACTGGGGATGTGCCCACAACCAAGGTACATGCCCTTGACCGGAATCGAACCTGGGACCTTTCAGTCCGCAAGCCGACGCTCTATCCACTGAGCCAAACCGGTTTCGGCTATCGTGTTATCTCTTACATTTAGGTCTTTGACCCACTTTGTGTTAATTTTTGAACACGTTGTAAGGTGAAGGTCCAACTTCAGCTCTGTGGTGGGGCACAGGCTCCAGTCACGCAATGCTCCCCAGGTGGTTCCCAAGGGCACCCCAGACTGAGAACCACTGTCCTCCTGCACTGCAGTCCTCTTAATCCTGGGTCACCTTACACGGGTCTCTGTATTCCCACTTTCTAGCACTGGCTGATCCCGGGAGGCATTCAGTGGGGTTGATGCTGGGCCTGGGGTGACTGTGGGAGATTCTAGTCCTGAACCTGCCAAGCACATGGGTTCTCCAGCTCCTTCCATGCCAGCCCAGCGCTGTGCCAGGTGCATCTGAGGCAATGAGCAAGAACCAGCCAGGTTCAGCCCCGGGGGCGCGTGCGTGGACTTGGGGGGGGGGGCGCCCAGGGTCAGATGGTAACAGGCCAGAGGGCTCTCCTTGCCAGGGAATCAGAGAGGAGGTGGCCTGGGCCCAGCTGGGGGCAGCCTGGAAGGGCCAGAGAGGAGGGAGGAGGCGCTCAGGCAGAGTGAGAGCCAGTGGGGGGCTCGCTGGAGAAGCTTCCCCAGGGGTCGGAGGGTAACGGCACCGGTTGGAAGCCCGTCTGGCCATGCGTCCCACTGTCATGTTCCCTCATCTCTGAGCGGGCTCCCGGCAGCCCTTCCCCAGGGCAGCGGGAGGCGCACATGAGTCAGGACGGGGAGGCCCTGGAAGGGCGCCCGACACAGGGAAGCGCTGAATAATGCAGGCGGTGCAGTCCATCCCATGCTCGCCTTTCATCCTAACAGCGGCCCCAGGAGAGTCACACCATTATTTCCATGTTTTTAAAAGAGGAAACAGGATCAAAGAGGTGAAGTCAGGGGCCCATTATCACACAGAGGAATGAACCAGGATTCAAACTCTATTCCGTTCGACTCCAAAGCCCACGCACAAATCTTCCACGAAACTTGGGGGCCAAAGGCTGGATTTCTGGAACCCAGACCTGGAAGGGGCCTCTAGAGGGCATTGTGTGTGGCCCAGCCAGGCCCCCCGCATGCCAGGCTGAGGGGGGTCTGGGGCTGAGGCTTCCAGCGAGACCGCTGGCAGGACAGGTCACTGGGTCAGCGAGGACAGCGCGTGCCCAGCAGGCTGAGCTGGGATGCCCTCGGGGTGGGGCATCACCCAGAGGAGGCAGAGCAGCCTCAGTGCTGAGAGCTCGCCCACCTGCTGCCTCCCCACTCAGGGCTCAGGCCGGCAGCCCAGAGCCCCGGACAGGCCCCACCCAGCCCCCTGCCCACCACGGAGGAAGTCCATTGGAGATGACCTTTGCAGGGAGCAGAACGCGACTGGGATTCGTTTGCCTGTGCAATCTTCACAATTACCACAGCAGCTACTCCCCAGGAGCCACGTGACCACAGGGGCCAAGCTCCCATCCTCCCGTCACAAGCTG
>NW_006285113.1:579060-580807 GCF_000327345.1 Myotis davidii | reverse complement strand
ACCCTCCAACCCCCCAACCCCCCTGCCACTGCAGAGTCACCAGTCTGCACACCCTGCTGCCTCCACTCTCCAGCTACACCCACAGGGCAGCTCGGGAGCTGGCTTCAGAGAGGAGGAAACAGGGCTCCTCCCAGGAGCGGCCGGAGGCAGGTGAGTTCCGGCAGGAGCGAGCCCCTAACACCTCCTCTGGGCCTGTCCCTTCCCACTGTACAGTTTCCAGGCGAGAAACAGGGGAGACAGTCGCACCTAGCACCCCTGGCTTGGTTTAGGGGAGTCATTTCCAAACTGGGATGTGCGACAAAATCTCCTTTATAAAAAATGCACGCTCCTGGTCCTCACCCTGGAGATTCTGAGTCTGTTGATTTGGCATAAAACCCAACTATCCATTTTATTTGTTTAAGTTTCCTCACATGATTTCAACCATCAACCTCACTTTCGGAAAAGTTAGGGAGAACTGGAAAGAATTCCTGAGTATTTCCCGTTCTTTCCCTTGCTGTCAACCTCTCCAACAACCAACAGCTCCTGCTTTTGCACATCTAAATAAGCACTGAAGAGTTAAGGGGGACATGTGAGTCATTCACACTTTAGTATAAATCAGTTTACTCAGCCAGCTTTCCACCTAGTACCTCGCTGAGATTCCGCCTATTGCGGGTGGAGAGGAGGGTGGGAAATAGGAGTGTTGATGGAGAATGGAAGAGGAGAGACAGGAAGAGGGAGGACACAGAGGTGCTCCTGAGAGAGGACGGAAGAGTCAGGGACTGTGACCTGAGCCATGACTTGAACGACAAGTCCTGTAGGGGAGAACTGGAGAGAGGCTTGGACTTGTGGTAACTAACACTCATGGCAGCGTCATGCCAAACAGCAGCTGGCCGGTGCTTGCCTGAGCTCCACGGGGGAGACCAAGCGCAGCGTAAGGACCTGCCTGTACGGCCCACGCGGGAGTGCTACTCAGTGTGGTCTGTGGACCAGCAGCCCTGGCATCGCCTGGCATTCTGCGGGAAATGCAGAATCATAGACGCGCCAGACCTGCGGACTCACAATCTTTCAGCAAGGTCCCCAGGAGACTCCTGAGCGCACCAAGGTGGGGAAGGCTCTGGTCTCACTAGCCCTTCGCCCCAGAGAGCCCTGGGATTTCCTGCTTTTGAGAGGACACTGGGCAAGAGGCAGGGCCACACCATGAAACAAGTTCGGTGGGAGATCCTAGGGTCCGGGGCAGAGGGGGCTACACCCCACCAAAGAGCCAGCCCTGAGCAGCTCTCTGAAGGAAGGGAGGGGCACAGACCAGTTAAACTAAGAAGTAAAGTTGGGGTCCTAGCCTTGGACTGTACCGCTGGGTGCGCAGCGCACTTTGCTGCTAACTTGCTGTATGACTTTGCCCAAGTGATTGCCTCAGTTTCCTCTCTGTCAAGTGAAAGGGTGAGTCGTCGCGGGGCCTATGTGGGCCAGCCGCGGGGCCCCATGGGGCACAGCCTGACCACGCTGCTGGCGGCCTCGGGCACCGACTCCCCAGCCCACAGCGGGAGCCCGGCGCAGGCTGCCACCTGCCCACAGCCCCTGGACCGGGACCGGACCCACGTGGCAGCAGCGGCGGCGTGACAGGGCGTCTGCCCTCGCCTGAGGAGATGGAGGAGGAGGCGATTGCCAGCGCCCCCAGGAATGAGACAGAAGACGTGGAATTCCTGTCTGGGCTGGAACTGGTCGATCTGCTGGACCCCCGGCAACCGGACTGGCCCCTGGAGACGCGCTC
>NW_006285113.1:575679-578934 GCF_000327345.1 Myotis davidii | reverse complement strand
TTTCCCTTTCTCGGCCACTGGGGCTTACCGTTGCATTGGTGAGTGTGGTTGGGGAGCCGAACTAGTTCGCAATGAAGGACTCTTTGCTTTTGCATTGGACTCACTGGCTCCCTGGTGGGCTTTTGGGGAACCTTGAAATCTGGGCACAACATCAAGTAGAGCTGCCGTAAGGCCCAAAGGAGCTAAGATGAGCGAGCGTTTGGGGAACCATGAACCACAGGAGAGGGTGACTCGCTGGCTGTCCCCTGGTGTCCTCATGAGGCCCCACGTAAGCCTGGCCTCACAGGCCGCAACATTTACCTGTTTCCTCCCCACGACCCTTCAGAGCTGGAATCTCAGGCTGAAAGGAATTGCAAAAACCCAGTCACATGAGGGTTTTACTCTCCAATAACGGTTTACTGTATCTGCCAGGATTTGGTTTTGAATAAGATCCTTGGAAATGGATATCAGGTACAATTAGATGGGGGTGGTGCCAGGGCTCCCCAGATCTCACATCCACCACATCCACCCACCTACCAGGGAGCAGTGGTTCCCCACCCTGACTGCACATAAGAAGCACTGATGCCTGGGCCACAAGAATGGCTAAAATGAAAGGACAGGCAATAGCAAGTGTTGACAAGGGTGCAGAGCATCCAGAACAGTAAATAGTGTAAAATGGTACAGTCACTTTGGGAAACTACTCAGCAATAACTACGTGTACACATTAGGCCACACGCCCGCTCTTGGGCGTACACACAACAGTGATGAGTACGCATGGCCACGAAAGCCATGTACGCAGACGCTCCCAGCGGGGGTATTCACATTAGCCCCAAACAACCAAATGCCCATTAACAGCTGTAAGGCTAAATTGTGTGCTGGGCTGCCCTGGCCAGGTGCTCAGCTGGTTGGCGCGTCGTCCCATACACCAAAAGATTACAAGTTCAATTCCCAGTCAGGGCACATCCTAGGTTTTGAGTTCAATCCCTGGTCTGGGCCCATATGGGAGGTAACCGATAGAACGATAGATATTTCTCTCTCACATTGATGTTTCTCTCTCTCTCTCTCTCTCTCTCTCTTTCTCTAAAATCAATAATAATTTTTTTAAAAACATGTCCCCAGGTGAGGACTAAATTGTGTGCTGTGCTGTGTGTGGGACCGCCCGGACAAAGGTACTCCTTTAGGACAAAGGTACTCCTTCCCCCAGCTGTGGGGAGTATTTACTGCTGACAGCTCTCAGAGTCCCTCTCCAAGACCTGTCCCCCACCTTACAGCCCCTCCCATAACTGGTCACACCGGCCTGGATCCCTTGCCTTAATCCGGGACACCTCTGAAGCGCCAGCCCAGCCCCAGCGTTCCCCTTGGAATGGAGTGGGCCTGCGTTCCACCTCCCCTCTCTCCCTGTCCTCATCTCTTGCGAGGTTTGTTCTAGAGAGCACAGCCCCACGACCCTCGCTCAAGCCTTCATTTCAGAGTCTGTTTCCCCAGGAACCCAGCTGGGCCAGTTGGAACAGGAGTGGCCCTAAGGCAGCCCCTGAACGCTGGGGGCTGGGGCGGAGGGGACCCCAGCAGTGGCTGCAGCGAGGCCCATGCTGTGCAGGAGGTGGGAGCCTGCAGGCAGCATGGGGAAAAGCGCTAGGCTCCGTGGGTGGGCAGTGGTGGGCGAGCGCTGCGGGGCAGCATCTCCACAGCCTGAGAGGATGGGGGAGGAGTAATTAATTAGAAAGCCCGGGAGCTGCCGCTGGCTCTCAGCGCTGGGAAAGACAATGAAGGCTGAGAGTGATTAATCACTAATTTAAGGCCAAGTGTGCAAGCCCAGGGCCTCCTTAGCTGCATATAAATTCTCTCCTGCAGCTGGAGGGCAGGGGGCGGAGGCAGCGCGGGCTCAGTTATAAGTGGGGCAGACCGTCAGAGGCGCTGAATGCCCGCCCCAGGCCCTGCGTGGGCAAGGGGCGTGGAAGTGACCCCGCGAGTGTGGCGGGCCGCTGCTCAAAGACAATGTGGAGGATGCTCCTCAGATCTGCCCCCTCCACGCTGGCCGCCCGCCAATAACTGGGGTAAGTCACACCTCGGCCCCTGCAGGAGCCAGCGAGCACAGGATGCCCCCTGAGGGGCTGCGTCAAGGTGGGGCAGGATGTTGGATAAGGGCGTTTACCCCACACACAGGAATTAACACCCCGCAAGGCCTGACAGAAGGTGCTAACGCTCTGCTGGAAGAAGCGGTGCCCAGCATCAGATGGAGAACCACCAAGGCTGTGGGCAGGCCGGGCAGGAGGCATCAAAAGCGCAGAGAGTGGGCACAGAAGGCCCACCAGGTGTCTGTCTTTCCTCGCATTGGCCACAGAAAGGTGCTGGTGCGAAGGGCCCAGCGGCTGCCGGCTGCCGAGCTCAGGGCTGAGTCCGCTGAAGACCGGAGGTGGCACTGCTGTTAGAGACCGGGCGCCCTGACGGTGATGGAGGTGACAAATGGGGCCCCCAAGTCAGGCAGGGGGCGGGGCTTACTCAGCAAAAGCAAGGTGGGTGCAATCACTGCAGCTACTGGCAGGTCAGAGCGGCAGCTGGAGGGCCTGACCCCGAGGGCTGGAACCGTTAACAGAGCCGCGTCCCCAGGGGCAGCCAGGAGGGCAGCCAGGGGGATGCTGCCACTCCTGGTAATCATGGCAACGAGGCCTGGTGCTCAGGGCTGAGGCTGCACCCCAGTTAAAGCCGTGATCCCCTGCCCAGCGTCCGGCCTGGGCAAGGTTTCAGAGCCAACGGACTGAAGCAGCGCCCCGGAGCCCAGGAGCAAGGGCCCTGCGACCCAGGAACCAGCAGACGCAGCGAAGATTCCACCGGTCCCTCCCCAACGGGACGGATGCAGCCTCTTATCTGGGCCCAGGCCCGTCAAGGACTATTAGACACAGGGTCCAAGAGATGTTGGTACCAGGGGCCCCCAAAGTCGCCACAGCCCCGTTTGGGTGGGAGCACATGGGGACGACCAGGTGGGCCACCTCTCCTGTCTGGGCCCTAGGGTCCGCCCCGCAGGTGAGGGAGGCGAGGGTCCACCCCTGCCTCCCCCACATCACCCTGATGGCCCCTCTCCCGCACCATCACCCAGAGCAGTGCCCTGGGGACCCCCCAGACCCTGCTCAAAGCCAGCGCTGTCCCTTCCTGACAAGTTACCGTCCTCTCCCCTGCAGAGTGCCGATGACGCACGGCCTCACACAGCAGCCGCGAGAGCCACCGGCCCCGGCCCACACCTCCTCCCGCACGGTCAGCTGACGGCTGTGCTGCTCGTGC
>NW_006285113.1:574650-575666 GCF_000327345.1 Myotis davidii | reverse complement strand
CACGGGGCACGGGGCCTGCCCCGGCTCCCCACCCACATCGCTGCCCCCACCAGTGCTCCCCACCACCCTATCGCTTTCCTCCACACGGAACCTTCCCCATCAAAAGACACGCGCTGTTGTTTCCCTCCTTGAAAGAGAAAAAAAGGCCTCCCCCTGCGTGCTGCCCTCAGTTCCTGCCCCGGGGCCCAGGGAGGCCACTCCTGGGGGGCCTGTCCGCTCCTGGGGGGCCGTCCTCTCCTGGGAGGGCCATCCAGACGTCCTGTCTCCACCCCCTCCCGAAGCCCCTCCAATCGGGCTCTGGCTCCCCCTGGCCACCACTGACCCTCGCGGCCGAAACCCTGGGCCCCCTCTAATCCTCCTCCTAAGGCTGCCCCATCACCGCTGCCGCCACCGGGGCCCTCGGCCTCTCGGGCATCACACCCCGCCGCTGTCACCGTATCACCGCCTGCCCCGCGCTCAGGCTGGGGCCTCTGCTCTCCCCGACCTGCCCTCGAGGTGGTCACATCCAGGCCCACCTCCTCACTGAGCTCCTTCCCGCCTCCTCGGCATCCCCTCTGGGTGGCAACAGGTTGCCAGGTCGCACACGGAACTCTCTGTTGCTCCCAAAGGAAAAAAATCTCCACTCAGAAAATGCCACCGCTGTTCCCCCAGATGCTCACACCAAAGGCCTAGATTCCTCTCCCTCCCTCACCCCACACCCCACCTCGCACCCCGTTGCCACAGCCCCGTGGGTCCGCCGCCCCATCATCTGTCTCTCTTCCTAAGAAAGCCTCCTGCTTCCAGCTGTGCCCCCTACTGTCTGTGTTTTGAAAACATACACATAATTTCGACACGTTAAACCCTGGCCAAAACCCTCCAGTGACGCCCCCTCTCACCGAGAACAAGATCCTGGGGCTTGCTGGGCCCATAGGTAGAACATGGAAGCTCCAACCGTCTGCTTGCCTTCACCCCCAAACACCGCCCCACCCCCCACGCCCCTCCAGACAAGCTGTCCTTTGTGCACCCCTCACACATTC
>NW_006285113.1:570971-574628 GCF_000327345.1 Myotis davidii | reverse complement strand
AATGCCCCTGACCCCCACCCGGTAAACAGCCAGCCCACCCCTGTTACTCCCGAGTCCCTTAACCCTGTTTCATTTTTCCTTTGCAACACTTCTCATTCCCTGATGTTATTTTTTTTTTAATTTAACAGACTCTATTTTTTAGAGCAGTTTTAGGTCCACAGCAAAACTGAGCAGAAAATACAGAGGATGCCCACATGCCCGCACCCCTGCCTCCCCTACATCAACATCCCACAGCAGAGTTCTACATTTGCTATAATCGATGAACCAGGTGGGTGGGTGGGAAGAGATCAACCAAAGGACTTGTATGCAGATATGCGTAACCCATGGACACAGACAACAGGGTGGGGAAGGCCTGGGGCGGGGCTAGGGGAGGGCTAGGAAGGGATAATGGGGCGGGGGAGGGGACATATGTAATACTTTCAACAATAAAGATTTTTTAAATAATAATAATAATCGATAACCAACAAGGGCACCCAAAGTCCATCGATCACATCAGGGTCCACTCTTGGTGTTGTACATGCTATGGACTTTGACAAACGTAATAATGCCCTATATCCACCCACTACAGTGCCGTACAGAATAGTTGTGTTACCCCCAAAGCCCTTGGATTCCATCTATGGGTTCCCCTCCCTCCCAGGGTCTTTTTATTGTTTCTGCCGTTTTGCCTTTTCCAGAATGTCACAGAGTTGGAACCATACAGTAGGTACCCTTTCCAGGCTGCCTCCTTTCACTTATTAACATGCATTTAAGGTTCCCCCTGGTCTTTCATGGCTTGACAGCTCATTTCTTTGGAGTGCTGGTTAACAGTCATTGTCTGGATCGACTACCTTCCACCATTCACCTATCACAGAACATCTCAGTTGCTTCTAAGTCTGGGCAATTAAATTCTTCGACATTGACAATGAACGACCGCAGGTTGAAGGCGCTGATAGTCCTGCATGAAGAAAATGCTTTACCTTGGGTGAACCCAGTCGTTTTTTCCAAATGTGACCACTGACAATGTGTCCAAGTACAACCTCCCACCTCCCAGGGCCACAGGATCTCATCCAGGAGGACAAGCGCTCTTGGCTGGGACGGCCAAGGCTTCTCCTTGAAGGAAGACGGGCTGAGAGCAAGAAAGCAGAGCGAGGACACTGGGGTGACGGGAATGGCTGGTTTGGGGTTGGAGGGTGTGGGCCAGGCTGGGGAGAGCAGCAATGGCAACTACACTGGGGCCTGACTCTGCTGCCCACAGCCACATAGCGCAGGCCACCTCCCGCCCGTGCCTCACGGTGCCACTGTAAGATGACAACCTTCTGCCCAGAGCCTCTGAGGCTCTGGTGGGTCCTTGGGTTGGTTTCTAGAACTCAAAAAGCCTAACGCCTCTAAACCCAGATGAGTCTCTAAAGACGATTCTCCAGTCAATGGGCCCACAGGGAAAAGACCCCACAGGAATGGGGGTGGAAAATATTTGCAAATCACATATCTGATAAGGGTCTGGCATCTGGAATAACTCAACACTAAAGAGGTAAGTTATCCTGTTATAAATAGACACAAGACAGGAAAGGACATTTCTCCAGAAAGATACAAAAGGCCAATAAGCACGTGAGCAGGTGCTCAGCATCATTCGTCATCAGAGAAGTGCGAGTCAGACCACAGTGAGGGGTCGCTTCACACCCACGAGGATGGCCGTGATCAAGAAGATGGCAAGAAAAGGGCCGGTGAGGGTGAGGAGCACCTGGCACTTCCTTCCTGGTGGGACTGTCACCTGGTGCAGCCCAGAAAACAGTCGGCAGCTCCTCAGGAGGTTAACACAGAGTGACCACGTGACCCAGCAATGCCACTCCCAGGCACAGACCCAAAAGAAACAAAAACACAAAACATTTATGTCCATACAAAAACTGTACTTAATGCTCAGAGAAATGTTGTTCATAATAGCCCCAAGTGGAAACATCTCAAATACCCCTCAATAGATGAGGATCAAGAAAGTGTATATATATTGCCAAAACCGGTGTGGCTCAGTGGATAGAGCGTCGGCCTGCGGACTGAAAGGTCCCAGGTTCGATTCCGGTCAAGGGCATGTACCTGGGTTGTGGGCACATCCCCAGTGGGAGATGTGCAGGAGGCAGCTGATCGATGTTTCTCTCTCATCAATGTTTCTAACTATCTCTCTCCCTTCCTCTCTGTGAAAAATCAATAAAATATATTAAAAAAAAAAAAAAAGAAAGTGTATATAACCACACAATGGAATAGTATTCACTCATAAAAAGGAATGAAGTACTGTTACATGCAATACCATGGATGAACCTTAAAATATTGTGCTGCCCGGCCGGTATGGCTCAGTGGTTGAGCACTGACCTATGAACCAGGAGGTCACAGTTCAATTCCTGGTCAGGGCACGTGCCTGGTTGTAGGCTCATTCCCAGTGCAGGAGGCAGCCAATCAATGATTTTTCTCTCATCACTGATGTTTCTATCTCTTTCTCCCTCTCTCTTCCTCTCTGAAATCAATAAAAACGTATTTTTTAAAGAAATAAAAATTGAAACGCCCACAAAGTCTGCCAATAACCAAATATCTGCAAGAAGGAGAGCATGGGATCCTGCCCACACTGCCGGTGAATGAGTGGACTGGCACGCCCCCGTGGAAAGCAAGTCTGAAGATGCCCACAGCCCCCGCCCAGGAGTTCCACTCCCAGGAGACCCCGCGGGAGCGCTGCCTCTGTGGACCCAGACACGTACAGGAGGACGGTCTGAGCAGGACTTCCCACGATCGCCACAGTCAGAGGCAGCCCTGATGTCTGTGAACAGCAGCCTGGAAAGTAAGTCATGGTGTAGTCACATATGGGAGCTCTAGGCAGTGCGGGGAAGCGGAAGGACTGCCGCCAGGAAGAACAGCCTAGGCCAGTGGTCGGCAAACTCATCAGTCAACAGAGCCAAACATCAATAGTACAACGATTGAAATTTATTTTGAGAGCCAAATTTTTTAAACTTAAACTATATAGGTAGGTACATTGTTATTAACTTAATTAGGGTACTCCTCAGGCTTAGGAAGAGCCACACTCTAGGGGCCAAAGAGCCGCATGTGGCTCGTGAGCCGCAGTTTGCTGACCACGGGCCTAGACACATGACAAAAAGAAAATGTTCACTGAAGAAAAGCCAGACATAAAACAATAATTCTGTTCATTCAATTTCAAAAAGAGGCAGAACTATTTGGTTTGGGATGCATGTTTTGGTCTTAAAACCAAAACCAAAGCAGCTAGTAACCCTAACTCCTTAGAATGGGGGCTCCCTTCGGGAGGGAGGGCGGCTGTGGGGGAGCCCCGGGGTCTTTGGGGGCTGTGGCAAGTCTATTTTTTGACCTAGATGGTGGCGACTTGGGTGTCAGCTTTTTATTAGCTTATTAACATGCATACACTATTTTACACACTTTTATATTTTAAAAACGGGAGTAAGACACTCACTTGTCACCTTTGGGGTTGCTAGAGCACAAACTCATTACTCTAAAAATTGATAAAGGGAAGGAATGGAGGCTTGGTCCCAGCGTGCGCAGCAAATTTCAGAATGAAGTGGGTAAGGAGGCAGCTCTTCACAGAAATACAACTAACGCAAACGAAATGGTCACATTAGAAAAATCACCACCTGGTAAGGAGAAAACTGTGATGGACATCAGACGCTAACC
>NW_006285113.1:566701-570947 GCF_000327345.1 Myotis davidii | reverse complement strand
TGTGGGAGCAGCTGATTCCTGCAGCTGCCTCCAGCCATCTCCATCCAAGGGGCCAGGCTGTGAGCGGAGGAACCCTCCAGGGGCCAGGCCAACAGGGAGGTGGGCTTATTTGCATGGCTTCGAATGCTATTTTGTGTCCAAACTTTGCACAAATATCCCCAGAGTTCTGCTAAGGGACGCGCAGGCCCCCCGCAGGGCGGCCCCTGGAGTGAATCTCAGGCCTAAAGTTGGGAACAGAGCCCAGGGGTTCAGAGAAGCCTGGGGTGGGGCATTCAGGGGATCCTGGTGGGAGCAGGGGGTGTCTGGGAGCTGGAGTTGATGCAGGCTGGGCACCACCCCATTCTCCTGCCTCACAGACCCCAGGCCAGGCCGTCTGGAGGGCCCTCCCATCTTCACACCCCTCCAGCGGCCATGCTGTGACTTGGTTTCCCTGTGGGGCTTGGCTGGGCCCTGTCAGGTGGGAGTGGTCAGGCGGGAAGGAAGCCTGCTGTGATTTGCCCCCCTGCCCCCGGCCCTGCCCAGGGGCACCCAAGCCAAGCCAGAGCTGCAGCTTACCAGGCCAGCAGAGAGGGGGAGGGCCATCAAGGCACAGGCCTGGCTGAGGGTGGCAGAAGGGCCCACCCAGCCAGGCAGAGCCAGTGACCAAAGGACCGGGAAGGGGAGCAGAAGCAGGGGTCTTGGGCCCCGGAGGGTGGGGGAGGCCTCTTTCTGAGGTGCCCCGTCTGGGGCAGCGCCAACTGGGGCAGGTGAGATGGCAGCCGGTCACCCAACACTCAGGGAGCGGGCAGCGGTGGCAGCCTGGTGTCCGATGGAGCTGCTGATAGAGGTGACACCAAATATCCTGCTGTGGGTGGGGCTGGGGGAGGGGAGGCAGGATGGGAAGAGCCAAGTTCAGAACAAGGTTGAATCCCAGCGCGATCACACACTCACCGAGGGACCCTGGCCCGAAGCCGTCTATCCCCTGCTGCCTCAGCTTACCCATCTGAAAATGGGGGCTGTGAAGGTGACTGAGCTAGCCATCACAAGGAGCCCAGCACATAGTAAGTGCTCAACAGACTTCACAGGTTGTTATTATGGAGCTGGGCTCAGCAGGGGTGAGTAGGGTGGTGGAGAGCAAAATGCTGGACAGATCCACACGCTGGAAGCTCCAGGGGGCAAGGACAAGGCCACTCATTCACCACGGAATGGCCAGTGCCCAGTTCAGTTAGGGGCACAGCATTCAATACCTGTTTGTTGAATGAATGCATGAGAGTAACACTACGAGCCAGTAGCCACTAAGAATTTATCAGCCCATCAGTGGGTCCCCAGTAGGAACCTGAGCTCAAATCCCAGGCCTGCCTCTTCCTGGCTGAGCAACGCCAGGCAGGTCATCTCACCCCTGAGAATCGCTGCCTCCTCGCCCAGCAAATGGGAACGATGGTAATTCATGAGCCCAGAAAACGATGTGGAAATGCAGGAGGTGTGTCGGCGTCCCTGCAGAAGATGGGGCACGGCTGCTAATGGCTCACAGCTGCCTCTTGTCCTGAGAAGTGACCCTGGCTTCTGCGTGAGCTGCCTGGGCGGTTATGCCCTCTCCTGGACACGGCCGATGACAGCCTGATGAGGGAGCAAGGGCCGGCTCCTGGCCTGGAGGAAGGACACGCCGGGTGGTGGCTCGCCCACACTGCGGGCTGAGGCTAGCGCTAGACTTCTGCCAAGACCCCTCCAGCCCCTCCCCCACCTAACAGGTGCCCTGTCTCCCTTCCCTGCACACTCGCCAGCAGTAAACCACCTGCCAGGGGTCCCTGTGCTGGGCCTGCTGCTGGGCACACCAAGACAGGAAGTATCTGTAAACCCCGAAGTGAATGCACAAGTATGGTGGTGTTTTGTTGTTGTTTAATATGTTTTTACTGATTCCAGAGAGGAAGGGAGAGGGAGAGAGAGATAGAAAGATCAGTGATGAGAGAGAATCACTGACCGGCTGCCTCCTACACGCCTCCTACTGGTGATCGAGCCCACAACCCGGGCATGTGGCCTGATGGGGAACCAAATCTGTGACCTCTTGGTTCCTGGGTTGACCTCTTGGTTCATGGGTTGATGTTCAATCACTGAGCCACACCAGCCGGGCTATGGTGGTGTTTTATTTTCCAGGAAATGCTCCTAAAAGAAGAGCAGCTGGCAGGCAGCGCTTCCAGAGGAGGAGGAGGTCCACTCTGTGGGCAAGGTCTCGATGTCGCCCGCATGGGACTCGCGGGCAGGTGAGGGAGACTGACAGAAACCAGCAGGACTGCACCACCCAGGATGCATACGTGCTCTGAAGGAAAATCAAGCAGGGCCACTGCGGATGAGATGTGGGAAGGGCTCTCCGAGGAGGATGTGGGCAGAGATGTGGACACCCTAAGCCAGGCAGGCCCCTGAGGCCAGGCACAGGAACAGCAGTGCAAAGGCCTGGGAGCAGAGGAATATGTGACACATCCAAGAAATGGCCAGGAGCCCAGTGAGGGTGGAGTGGGGTGAGATGAGGTCAGAGGGATTGGACAACCAGATCACACAGGTCCTTGCAGGTGGCTGTAGGACTTTCTATAGGACTTTGGGCTCTATCCTACCTAATAAAAGAGTAATATGCAAATTAACCATCACTTCACAATGAAGATGGAGGCGCCCACAACCAATAAGGAGGGAATATGCAAATTGACATGACAAAGATGGCAGCGCCGGCCAGAGCCAGGGAGCCAAGCCAGCAGGAGAGTGGGTGCAGGAGGCTTGGTTTCCTTGGTCGTCCCAGCCGGCTCCGGAGCAGTTAGGTGTCAATCAGGCTGGTAGGGAGTGGTTATGTGGTGATCAGGCAGGCAGAAGAGTGGTTAGGAGCCAGTGGTCCCGGATTATGAGAGGGATGTCCAACTGCTGGTTTGGAGTCGGGCCTAAACTGGCAGTTGGCCATCCCCCAAGGGGTCCCAGATTGGAGAGGGTGCAGGCCGGGCTGAAGGACACCCCCTCTCATGCACGAATTTTGTGCACCGGGCCATTAGTTCCAAATAAGAAGATATTGGAGTTTTGAGCAGAGGAAGGACGTGATCTGATTTAGACTTTGAAAGGATCTCTTTGGCAAGGAGTGGGGCGGGAGCCCAGGTAGAGGCTGCAACAGCCCAGGCAGGGGCGGTGGTGAGTGTCACACGCTGGGAGAGCCGGGGGACTTGCTGATGACTGCACGAGGGGTCAGGAGGCAGAGGAACCTAACTAGCAATTTACAGAGGGGACCGAGGAGCATGTCAAACTACACCGAAGGATGCAATCAACAAATTCCAGACCTGGGAGAGTCTACGTGACAAATATCCTGGCTTCTCCGACGGATAAATTGCTGAGGAAAAGAAAAAGATGGCCCTGGCCAGTGTGGCTCAGTGGTTGAGCGGTGTCCCACACACCCAGAGGTCACAGGTTCTCTTCCCAGTTAGGGCACATGCCCCAGTTGCGGACTCGATCCCTAGTAGGCAGCATGCAGGAGGCAGGTGATCGCTGTTGCTCTCTCTCCCTCTCTAAAATCAATTTTAAAATATTTTAAAAGAAAAAGAAAAAGATGGACAGAAAATTGGATTAAAAGAGACTAAAACATATCCACCAATCACAATGTGGGGACCTTATTTGGATATTGATTCGAACAAAGTTAAAAAAAATAGACATGTTTGACAACTGGGACTGTGAATGCTGAGTGGGCATTTGACGACAGAAAGCAAAGGCTACTTCTTACTGTAATAACGGTACTGATTGTAGTAGGAAAAACCTTTATCTTGATGTATTTCTGATGAAATGATGGCTGGGATTTGGTTTGAATTATGGGAAGGGGAGGGTAGAAATGAAACAAGACTGGCCCTGAGTCGGTAACAGTTTAAGGTGACTGTGGGTACATAGGGATGCACTCTTCTAGCCTCTCTACGTTTATAAAGGCTTAACATTTTCCACAATAAAAAGTTAAAAAGTAAAGGACAAAAGAAGCTGAGTCCAAGGGAAGGCACTGACTGGCCAAGGACCCTCTGTGAGTCAGGGTCAGGACGCTCCCTGGGCCTCCCCGCCCCAGCCCCTGCTCCTGCCCTGCCTCAGCTGTCTTCTCTGGAGGCTGGTCAAGGCGGGACCCAGAGGCAGGGACAGCTCGTGTGGCCCTGGGGCAGGCCCTGGGGCTGGTGGGGGAGGGAGGAAGGGAGAGGAAGGCTGCAAGACGCTGGGCCTCTGCCAGGCCCTGCGAGGAGCAGGGAGAGCCCCAGGCCACCTGCAC
>NW_006285113.1:563611-566542 GCF_000327345.1 Myotis davidii | reverse complement strand
GCAGCCTCATTTCCACTTCCCGGGCTCCTGCACCCATTTCCTCCCCGCCCCTATGCCACCTCTCACATCCCAGCCTCCACACCTTCGTCCCTGCTGTCACGCCACCACACTGTCCTTCCCGGCCCGCCCCCTGCAGAAGGCCTCCCATCACCAACCAGCCCAGTCAGGGTCAGCCTGCCTGCCCTCTGAGCCAGGGACCATCTCCATCCTCGCGAGCAGTGCCAGGCACAGCGGGTAGGGCACAGCCTCCGGGTCCAGACTGCGGGCTGTGACCCCTGCCTCAGCCACCTACGTGCCGTGTGACCACAGGCAGGTCCCTCGCCCCGTTTCCACATCTACAGCACAGGGCTAACCCTGTAAGCCACTGAGGAGATGAAGGAGGTCGTAAGTATGGATACACGAACAGTGCCTAGCATGCGTCGGTGGACCTCAGGCCCCGCAGGCAGCCCCTGGCACCGCCTCCAGGGCCTGCCTCCCTCCCTTGAGCCCCCACAGGACACCCCAATGTCACACACAGCGTGGGTGCTCAGTCACCACTTTCTTGGATGCTGGCATTCTGCGATGCCCCTTCTGCAGCCCTCCTGGTACCCAGACTTACCTTGTCCCCCCCATCCCAGCAGGCCCCATCCACCCCAGGACTGGGAAGAGGCGGGAGGAGAGACCAGAAACCAGCCACAAACAAAAATTCTTTGAACCCAAGTGGCAGCCTCTGACGCAAAAGCCAGATTAGAGGGATGCGATTTAAATGCTCTTTTTTTTTTAGATTTCTCAGAAAAATCTCAGGTATCAGCAAGTATAATTTTAATTATGTTTTTTATGAGGAATGATGTTTGTTGTATAAAATGCAAACAGCACAGGATGCTGAACAACAGAGGAAACACCCCCTCTTGCCTGCACTTAGCTTCCCAATACCTGCCCCAGAGGCCAGCTCTGTTGAGAAAGAGAGAGAGAGAGAGAGAGAGAGAGAGAGAGAGAATGTGCCCTGACTGCAAATCAAACCGGCAGCCTTTCGGTGCACAGGACAACGCTGAACCAACGGAGACACCCGGCGGGGCTAGATAAACGTGTATTTTTAAACGGGATCGTACCACATCCTGTCCTACCAGTCACTTGCTTTAACTAGACGACACGCTCTGCCCGTCCTTGGCTCGCGGTGTCCCCAGCACCCGAAGCGGAGCCTGCCACCGGGTGCCTGCCGCACTGACGGCTCACAGCGAGATTCACTGACCGCACGAAGGCATGAACCACTGCCTAAGCCACGTGGTCTGGAGAGGGCTGCCCACGTCACAGCCTCCCCCGCGAAGAGGGTGCCTGTGGGAGAAATCCCTGGACGAGGAACTGCCAGGTCAAAACCTTAGTGGCTGTTGACAGAAAGGTAGAGCTGGCGCGTCCTCCCAGGCCCGCCCCTGGCCACGCAGGGCTGTATTATGACGGTGGCTTTTTTTTCTCGAATGGATTAACCTTATTTGGTGACTCCACCCTGGGTCACCGAATCTCCTTTTGTCCCTCCTGAATAAGAGGATAGAGCATTTATTACTTCAGAGCAGCACTCGGTAACCAAAAGCCACAAATGGGGAGCTACCTCTCTACAGTAAACAGTTACAGATGCAAATGTTGAAACACCTCATTAATTTCTAAAAAGGGACATGTTTTTCTTAACTGTCAAATTCAAACCAGCATCCATGGACCCCTCCCTGATACAAAAGAAGAGCAAATTAGGAGCCCTGCCCTGCCTTCCTCTCTCTGCTCCTCCCCATCCCCGTCTTGGGGGCCACATTTAGCCAATAAAACCACAGGGCACCTAGTTACGTTGGCTTCCAGAGAGACCACAGGTGAACTTTAGCAAAAGTATGCCCCCAGTCTGGTGGTGACTCTATCTGTTGCCCCAGCTGCTGGGTGTGCTGTGAGCACACCACCCTCAGCGGGCAGCCTCTCAGGGCCTCTCAAGGCCACTGCTGCTGCGAGCCACCGGCCAAGGGCACAGCCTGATGCTGAGGCCTCCAGGCTCACCATTCCAAGCGCATTCCTCTCTAGCCCCACAGCACCCCGGGGCTCCCTGAGGCCTCCGGCTGGGCCAGCATCTGAGCCTACTTGTCCCTCTGGCCATCCTGCCTCCTTCCTCTGCCGTCCACAGGTGAGACTCCGGGGACTCCGCGCCCCTCGCCACCTGCCCCCCCACACACACTAATGCTTGAATCTGCTTCCTGGGACCCTGGCCTGCCCCACCTGCCCCCCAGGCCACTGGGCTGGAGGCCGGCAGCACCGAGCCCACAGTGGGCGGGTCCAGGGCTAGCTAATGGTTTTCCTCATTTGGCTTTCCAGCACATCCTAACATTTCCACAACAAGCATGTATCACTTTGGTAATAAGAAAAAATAATAAAAGCTTTTTTTTCTTTAAGATAAATCTAAAACCAAAGCAGGCAGCCCTCACCCACCTGCCACCCCTCCCTCCCCCGTTACTCCCACTGGGCTTCCCCGGGGAGAGCTCCCCCAAATCAGCCAACTTCCCCACCCCAAATGCTCTCCCCTGCCCTGCTAGGCCCACAGGCACTTTCACTTCTCCACTGAAGGCTTCTACCACCAGCTTGTCCCTGCTGGGGGCAGTTATATGCAAATCCATGACCCATTCCTCATCTCCTGCCGGGAGAAGAATGCTGTATGAATCCTAAGACGGGTGAGGAGAGGATGGAACCGACATGCACTCATTACACAAGTGCGAGCGAGGACCACTTGGTGCCAGGCACTGTGGATGCAGCGAACAGGACACAGACCTACCCCCAGGACTTCACAGCCTGGGGGGGCGCGGGGGAGGCAACAATCAAAAGTCCCAGAGGATACTATGTGAGGGGAGGGGAGCAGGGCTTGAGGAAAGGGGCTCCTGGCCCAAGTCCAAGCTTTTGGGAGGAAGGGAAGCCTCAGTGACCCCAGGG
>NW_006285113.1:560874-563450 GCF_000327345.1 Myotis davidii | reverse complement strand
AGCCCTGCAGGTGAGGAGGACTTATTTGAGGAACTGAAAAGCTTAGAGCAGCTGGAGGGCAGAGGGCGGGGGAGAAGGGACAGGAAGCCCAGGCAGGGCCACATCAGGGAGTCTGAACTTGATCCTCAGGGCAATGGGGAGCTACTGAAGGATGCAGAGCAGGGGTGTGACAGGCTCAGCCCTGCCTCTTATAAAGATTGCTCTCCTGCTCAATGGGACCCATTGATAATGGCGTTATTATTGATCCGCAACTGGCACAGTCACACTTAATCACGCACATACTACCTACTGCGCAGGGAGTTCAGCCATGGAGTACCTGAAGCCGTTATCGCCACAGACAGCGCTCGGTCCACAGCCTTCTTGATCTTTTATATATATATTATATATATTTTTTATTTTTGAGAAGAAGGGAGAGGGAGAGATAGAAACATCAATGATGAGAGAGAAACTGATCAGCTCTTTAAAAATCTATTATTTTTTATTTTTGAGAAGAAGGGAGAGGGAGAGATAGAAACATCAATGATGAGAGAGAATCACTGATCAGCTGCCTCCTGCACGCCCCCCACTGGGGATCAAACCGACAACCCGGGCATGTGCCCTTGACGGAATCGAACCTGGGACCCTTTAGTCCGCAGGCCGACACTCCATCGGCTGAGCCAAACCGGCTAGGACAGCCCTCTTGATCTTGCAATAGGAAACATGGCTTAAGGGCATGGACTCCAGAGCCTCGGAGCCTCGGTTCAAGTCCTTGCTCCTCCACCTTCAAACCATGTGACCCTGACCAGATAACCGCTCTGTGCCTGGGTCTGACTGGTAACATGGGTCTGGCAGGTGCTCTATCACTGGGCTACTGCGAGGACTGAATGAGTTAAACCCGCCTGGGACAGGCCCTGGCACCGGACAAGTGCTACACTAGTACTAGTTCACGTTAGTTTTCACTGTTACCACTGCGCCCCCCTTTGCGGCCCTGGGGCCAGCCACTTCAGGCACAACTAGAACATCCTCCACTTGCCCCCTCGACCCCCGAAGGCCTCTTCCTACTCTCGCCATTGCCAGGGGCCAGGACGCCAGCGAGGAGGAACCTAGGGGCCCAGGACAAGCAGCCGCTCCAGCCTGGGTCTGGGGCTGTCGGCGGAGCAGCAGGCTGGGAAAGCTCTGCTAGTGTCCCTTCCGTCACAGACATGATGGTGGCAGCCTCTCTGCCCCGGTTTGCTCCTCACACAATGGAGTCACGGGATTGGCTCAGAGCTCACTCTGAGGATCCCCGAGGCGGAGGAGGGCCTGGCTTGGGGCTTCAAGGCTCCCTGATGCTGCCTGGAACTTTCCTGAGGGCTGGGACGGAGAGACAGAGGCCTCTGGTCTGAGCTGAGCACCCCAGAAAGAAAGTGCCAACCTTCACCAGGGCCTGCCGCCAAGCCTGGACGAGGCCAGGGCACGCAAGCCGGGGTCTCAAAGTGACCCTCTGGAGCCTGCGGCGTTGGTCTCCAAACGCCACGGCTGCCCACTCCTTCCAGGTCCGGGAAGGGCCTATATGCGCTTGTCTGTTTCTGATGGCTCTTTGGTCCTCGGGGGGTGGAAGGAAAACACAAACCCCCAAGAGAATTTTCCTTCAGGCTGCCAGCTACTTCCCAGGGTTCAAGTTCATTCATTTACTTATTCCACAAACATTGACTTGGTGCCAGGCCCTGGTCAGGTGCAGGGTTGATGACAGAGATGAATCAGACAGGCTCCTACCCTGAAGGTCTAGAGAGCCACAGACGAGACTTAAGAAGCCAAACCACAAGGCAGACCAGGTGCCAACCTTCACCAGGGCCTGCCGCCAAGCCTGGACGAGGCCAGGGCACGCAAGCCGGGGTCTCAAAGTGACCCTCTGGAGCCGGGCGGGAGCGAGGATCTCACGTCGGGTGTCAAGGAAGCGGCCTGGAGGGGGTGGCCTGTGAGTGGTGAGTCAGTGATGGGAAGGCCAGGCAGGTGAGGGATGGGACCTCCAGAGCCCCTGACAGTGTTTGCACGCGGTGCCACAGCCAGAGCAAGGTGGTTATTTATGGTTAGGCCCCAGAAAAGCGGCCACATGTGTCACTGCACGTGGGCTGCCGCGCAGGGCCGTGGGGGGCGGGGGGTGCGGCTGGGGCTTGAAGCTGGTTCTGGCCAAACTCTGGGGTTTACCACTGTGTCCCCCAAACCCTGATGACCTTTTAATGTTTCGTGGCCTCCTGAAAGCAAGAATAAGGGGGGGGGGGGGCCAACAGGCAGCAAAAGGCCTGGGGAGGAGGGCAGTGCCAGACGGACCAGGCCTCCCGCAGGATCTGCCGGCCATTTAGCTCCCTCCCCTCTCCCCTCCCATCCCAGCTGAGCGGAAGGGGCAGAGGCCGGGGGAAAAAACACCTCCAATTGTAAACCAGACCGGGCAGAGGGCACAGGAGCTGCTGTGCTTCTCCCCAGCCCACTCTGATCCATCCAGGCCTCTGCGCCAAGCTGGCACGGCCCCCCTCCCCTCCCCCGCCCCGCTGGTACCAGAATGCCCCAGGGCCAGAGACTCGCAGCCCAGGGCCCGGGTCCCAGCTCACCAAGGAACC
>NW_006285113.1:558859-560276 GCF_000327345.1 Myotis davidii | reverse complement strand
GCTCCCCTCCCCTCCCCGCCTTCTCCCCACCTCCTTGGACTTCTCTCCATCCCTCTCCGCCTGTCGGTGTCTGGTTTCTCCTAATCCTGCGTCTGGTACGTGCGGATGCGTGCAGGGCTGTGTGGGGGTGTGTGTGTGTGTGTGTGTGTGTGGTCTCAGAGAAAATAAGTGTGTGTGTGTGTGTGTGTGTGTGTGTGTTTTCGCGCCCGTGCACGCGCGCGCTCCGGAGTGAGGGCCCCTTCTCCCCATCACCCCACCCATAACCCTCCCCCCCACCACCAGTTTCACCCAGAAGTGCCAAATCTCTACCCTCAGGTAGTTCACCGTTGTGACAGAAAACAGATATTAAAACAGACTGAACAGTACATAGAGTCTATTTGAAAGGGGGATGCACGAAGTAGGAAAATAAAGCTAGGGAGAGAGAGAGTGTTCAGGGCGAAATTAGGTCCCAGCTCCTTGTGGGGAGTGGGAATGGCAGAGTTCGATCAGAGGCCCCTGAGGTAGGCATGCAGGCTCCAGTTTGTCACAGGTCCGCCCCCCCACCCCCGCCCTTGTTTACACATGGGCTGGTCACACATTTACATTTTTTGCCTTCCTTTCCATCTCCCCTCACCAGAGGCACTGAAATCCATGACCCCAATGGCCCAGGGGAAAGCATCCTATTCATTCAACAGGAATTCTCTGAGCACTGACCACATGTTCAATAAAAATATGCTTTTAAAAAAAAGAATGATCTGAGCGAGTGGTTCTCAACCTTCCTAATGCCGCAACCCTTTAATACAGTTCCTCAAGTTGTGTTGACCCCCAATTTCATTGTTACAAATTGAACATAATTAAAGCAGAGTGATTAATCACAAAAACAATATGCAATTACATATGTGTTTTCCGATGGTCTTAGGCGACCCCTGTGAAAGGGTCGTTCGACCCCCAAAGGGGTCAAGACCCACAGGTTGAGAACTGCTGTGGTAGAGCCTAGAGAAACTCAACACCTGCTTAGGGAGGCCAGGTGGCAGTGCCCACCCCGAGGATGAACAAGTGAGTGGACAACATTCCGGAGAGGGTGAGAGGGCTCCGGGTTCAAGCTATCCAGTGTTATGGGGGCCAGGTGGCAGTGCCCACCCCGAGGATGAACAGAACAGCCAAGTGAGTGGACAACATTCCGGAGAAGGTGAGAGGGCTCCAGGTTTAAGCTTTCCAGTGTTATGGGTTGGCTCAACGAGATAGACCACCGACTCAGAATTTAAATTTAAGAGCCTTTATTAAGCTGGCCAGCTGACCACAGCGCCTATCTCCCCCTCTGGGAGCTTCGGAGCATGTGGCAGAGACCAAGGGTGCAGTATGACCCTTTATAGCAAAACAGTGTTACCTTAGAAGTTCATAGAAAGTTCATAAGAACAAAGGGGGGGGGGCCGGAAAA
>NW_006285113.1:557645-558441 GCF_000327345.1 Myotis davidii | reverse complement strand
CCTAAATTCCATTAGCTGTTCCTTAGAAGTTCACAGAAAGTTCATAAGCACAAAGGGGAGGTAAACAGAGTCACAACTGGCTGGAGCATATCATCGCATATTGTTTTTCTAAGACAATCTAGCAATTTTTCTCTGCCACGGTTCCTGACCCTAATGCAATCGGTAACCTTTTCCAGGCCGCAGTCCCTCCCCCTCCCACATTCCGTAACCCTTCCATGCTGTAGTCCCTCACCCTAGCACACCAGGAAGGCTTCCTGGAGGAGGCAGAATTCCAATGGAGTGCTGAATGATAGCTGGGATTCTGATGAGCCATATGAAGCAGGAGACAGGGAAGGATTACCTGAAGAGGCCAGCAAAGCCAGGGAATATTTGGCAGAAGCCTGGGTGGGGCTGGGGTCCTGGGGCATTTCTGGATACCCTACAAGTAAGGCGAATGCCAGTGTCTTGAACTGATGAAGTCCTACCCACCTCAGAAGTTTCTGGTCCCAACTGCCCTCACCTCAACCTGAAATTTCCCATTGCCCCTGGAAGAAGGCATGATGAGCCTGGGACGAGGGGTGGAGAAGAGAAGGAAACATAGACTTCACTCAGTTGCTTTTCTGCTGGGTATAAATGGGCGTGTTACTTAGCCCCTGTGAGGGTGGCCTCCTTATCTTAATAGCCCTGTGACAAATTTAATTGATCCGTGGGCCTTGGTTCCCTTGTTTGGGAAATGGACACAGCAACAGGTTGTGTGAGCATCACACAGAACAATCTAGGTGAACTGCTTAGCACATAAGTGCTCAGTTAATTTTTG
>NW_006285113.1:544913-557313 GCF_000327345.1 Myotis davidii | reverse complement strand
AAGTTTCCCAAGAGGCTCTTAAAGTGCAATCTATCCTGGCCAGTGTGGCTCAGTAGTTGAGCGAGGACCAGGTGGTCTCGGTTCAATCCCCAGTCAGGGCACACACCTGTGTTGCAGTATCAATCCCCAGTGTAGGGTGTGCAGGAGGCAGCCAATCAGTGATTCTCTCTCATCACTGATATTTTTACCTGTCTCCCTCTCCCTCTCTGAAATCAATAAAAATATATTATATAAATAAACTCAAGGCCCAGTGCACAAAAATTTGTGCACTCGGGAGGGGGGGGTCCCTCAGCCCGGCCTGTGCCCTCTTGTAGTCTGGGACCCATCAGGAGATGTCCACCTGCAGGCTTAGGCCCGCTCCCTGGGGGATCGGGCCTAAGCTGGCAGTCAGACATCCCTCTGGCAGCCCGGGATCCCTTGGGGGATGTCTACTTGCCAGCAGAGAACAGGCCTAAGCTGCAGTCGGACATCCTTAGCACTGCTGACAAGGCGGGAGAGGCTCCCGCCACCACCGCTGTGCTGGCAGCCATCAGCCTGGCGTGTGGCTGAGCAGAGCTCCCCCTGTGGGAGCACACTGACCACCACGGGGCAGCTCCTGCATTGAGTGTCTGCCCCCTGGTGGTCAATGTGTGTCATAGTGACTAGTCATTCCCAGTAGTTCTGCTGTTAGGGTCAAATTGCATATTACCCTTTTATTATATAGGATAGAGGCCTGGTGCATGGGTGAGGGCCAGCTGGTTTGCCCTGAAGGGTGGCCCGGATCAGGGTGGGGGTCCCCTGGGGTGCCTGGCCAGCCTGGGTGAGGGGCTGAGGGCCATTTTCAGGCTGGCCACGCCCATGGGCTAGAAGCAGGTATCTGGGATTTATTTATCTTCTATAATTGAAACTTTGTAAGCCTTGAGCAGAGCTCAGGGCTGGCCAGGGCAGGTGGGAAGCTTGGCTTCCTCTATCACTGAGGCAACCCAAGCCTCTTGCTTGCTCCAGCTCCATGGCCACCGCCAACTTTGTGATGGAGTGAGGGAGTGATCTGTAATTTGCATATTACTCTTTTATTAGGTAGGATAAGTAAAGTGCAATCTGGCATGGATTGACTAGCTCCCTGCCCCTCTCCCACTCACATTAGCCCAGCTCAGTGGGTCATCAGGGTTTCGGTGGACTGGAGCCCGCGATGGTGACTTCTCAGGAGGCAGTGAAGTCCAGACACAGGATACTGACAGAGGGGACACGCGGTGTCCCTTGGCAGCCAGGCATTTGGTGGAGGATGGCAAGAGTGAGACGGGCACAGACATTCACAGGGGATGGGGCACGATACGGAGAGCTACGAGAGGCTGGAGGCTAGAGGTTGGCAGAGACTGAGACCCTGGGCCAGTGGAGGGTGATGAGAGGCAGACATGGGCTGGTCACACATTTACAACGGGGGTGGGGGCGTGAGGTCTGTGGCGTTCTATTTAACAACCCAAGAAGAGGCAGGTGATAGAGGGTCAGGTGGTGGGGAGAGTGGGTGAGGGAGTGGACAAGCTGGACTTACTGCATCTGGAGTTGAGACCTGGCATTGAATTAAGACCTTAGCAGCCCCAAGCCCAGAAAAAAATCACAATGGAAAACACACTCACATACACACACTCACACACACATACACACTCACAAACATACACACTCACACGCACACACATACACACACACTCACATACTCACACACACACTCACAGGCACACACACTCACGCACACACACACACGCACACACACATACACACACTCACACGCGCACACACATACACACACTCACACGCACACCCCTCCCCATCTCAAATTGAAAGTTATTTTGGACATTGACACACAACTTCCGTGCTTCCTATGATTGAACTAGCTCCCTTCTAGATTTTCTGATTGCAAAACTGTTCCATGAAGCTGACCCGCCCCCTCCCTCTCTTACCGTGTTATGCTCCTGTCCAGGGAATAAGACTTTCTCTCACTTGCACAGCACTTTTCACTTCTCTTTTCCTTTGTAATGTTGTATTGTATTGGTTTTAGAGACAGAGGAAGGGAGAAGGATAGATAGAAACACCGATGAAAGAGAACATCGATCGGCTGCCTCCTGCATGCTCCACACTGAGAATCGAGCCTGCAACCCGAACATGTGCCCTGACTGGGAATGAAACGTGACCTCCTGGTTCATAAGTTGACGCTCAAACCACTGAGCCACACGGGCCGGGCCACTTTTCACTTTTCGGAGCGCTTTTCACATCTCTTATCTCCCCAGCAACTCACTTTTCTCCATCCTACTAAGTTCTGACCCATCTGGGCTCCCATGGGACCTTCCTTCCCACCGAGAGCCCCCTTCCACCAGCAGCCGCTGGTGGACTCTCCATGCCACGCAGAGCCCGGAGGCAGGCACAGCCCTCCCCGGAGGAGTTCCATTCAGACACGGCAGAAAGGACAGGCAGTCCGGAGGGCAAACCAGCACTGCCCGCGTCGGGGGAATCAATCGATCAATGACGAAGAATGGATTGGTGCTTCATGCCGCATGTTGGGCCTGGGAGAGGAGGAAGGAGAGGGGAGACTTTGATTTCCTTTTGTTCCATCCAAGGTGGAAGGCTTCGAGGAGGAGGTGAGGTTTTGAGGCGTTTCTCTGTTCTCACCACCTCTCTGGTTGGAAAGGAAGGCAAGAAGCGTGTCCCAGTTTGGGCAGAGCAGAACTCTGAGGCCCAGAGAGGGAAAGTGACCCGTTGAAGGTCACACGGCGCATCAGTGACCGAGCTGAGCTAAAAACAGACCTGACTTCTGGTCAGGTGCTGTCATCACCGGATTCCTCTACCTCCCCCCCAACCTGCGTGGAGGTGGGGCCGGACAGAGCCAGATGCCATTGGCCCAGCGGCCCACCCCGTGGGGTTTCTTTTCTGAGCTGCCTCCCAGCAGCAGGCCGGGAGGTGAGCTGGACACCCCCAAGGGACAAAAGTACTTTTGAAAGCCTCACGGCCCCTCTGTCCTCTCCTAATCTTTCCCACCAGCTGGCTGCACACTCGAAAACTGGTTTCCCTCCGCTGCTTGGTGGACAGGGGCTATTGCCAGCTGTGGCCTGAATCCCGGGACCGAAACCGGGGTGTCAGGAGCCTCGGAACTGTGGCTTTCTCTGTCCACAACTCATTCCAAAGGAGATGGAAACATCCTGAAGACATATCATCTTGACAAGGCCCTCAACTTGGGAGGTGCCCAGAGTTAGGGTTCGCCCCAGGGCATACACAGCCGCTGGCAAACGCAGAACACTTTTCTCAGAGTAGGCACTTACTAAGCACTTTACACGTGTAAATGGGAGTCTGGTTACTAGCCCCACTTGCAGACAGGGAAACCAAGGCCCACTTTGCCCAAGGCCACACAGCTGGTGAGCAGTGC
Source organism: Myotis davidii (assembly GCF_000327345.1). Lineage (NCBI taxonomy): Eukaryota > Metazoa > Chordata > Mammalia > Chiroptera > Vespertilionidae > Myotis > Myotis davidii. The sequence continues at coordinate 553,922 of NW_006285113.1, read as the reverse complement.
AGCTGGGATTCAAGCCCCTCAGCCCGATTCCAAAGCCTCGCTCTTAATCACTCCGGAGAGAAGCACACGTTTTCTGAGGGTCTCACTGGGCGCAGGAGGGTTTTACATCAGCTCAACTTGTACTCTTGTCCCCGTTTCACAGATGAAGAAACTGAGGCCCAGTGGGTCCTTCGGTGAGGCTTCTCAGTGTATGAAAAGGAAGGATATTTGAGATGGTTCTTAGGGTATCTGCTCTGGAATAGGCCTCGGTGGCCTAGACACCACCACCACCTAGTGGCATAATACCTTAAATGCAGGCAGAATACCGAAGCAGATGCTGGACCTCCCGTTTCGGTGTTGATTTTTAATTTCCGTGTCCTGAACAACAGAGAAGTGTGGCTCGCTAACAATCTTTTTTTCGGAAGCTGTGGTCATGGGCAGAGCTCACTGGTTTGACTGTCATCCTCAAAAGGAATCTCCGGGGAGGGGCTGCGTGTGTGCGGATTTCTTGTTCTGCACGGGCTTTCCCCGTGCGGTCTCATTTCCCCGCCTCAGCCGGGGTCACTCTCACGCCTACGTTTTTATCTGAGGGAGTGAGACTTGTCGAGGAAGCGTGGATCGAGTGGGCATTGGAACCGGAGAGGCCCCCTTGGGTCACGGCTCCGCCTTCCAGGCCCAGAGAGCTTGGGTGACTTGCCTTCGGGTCCCGGGAGTCCTGGCCGGTCTTTTCAGTTATAGGGCCGAGTTCCTCTCCCATCCTGGCCTGTGTTTCAGCCTCTGCTTCCTCCAAAGCCAGCCCACCCGTAGGAGAGAATGAGGTTTATGCAAAGGCACTGCCAGGAGGCTCACTGCTACACAGCACCCTCCAGCTGTGGCCTCCTCATCGCTGTTATCAGTCCGACCGCTGGGTTCTCCCTCCCAGCTGCTTCTCCATCGTGCAGCCAAGTGCAAGGTCAGGGCGAGACAACAGCATTTGAGATTTGCCTGCTCAGCACCTCTCCTGTCCCCTCTCATGCCAGCTCGAGGCCCAAACCAAGATGAGAGGGGAATCATCATGGGTGTTGGGCCCGGGGACCGCAATCTGATCCTAGTTCTGCCGCCAGCTCACCGTGTGGGACACTTTGCCTGTCAGACTCTGCTCACCTGCGAAGGGGATGGATCACACACAGCACAATGTGTTGGGACTGAAGACTGCACACCTCCTCCACGGGCGGTTATTAGCACATGATGGCACCGCCGCAGTGGAATATTATACAACTGATTAAAAGGATGGGGCAGCTCTTAACATTTTGATATGAAACAATCACCAAATACCTATTTTAAGGGGAAAATCCAGGTGCAAAACTATGAGCCTGGTCACTACCATTTGTGTGTGTGTGTGTGTAATAATAAAAAGAGGTGACGGGAAAATACATATCCACGTTTGCAGTAAATGCGGGAGTTTTTTCTGCGGGACATGGGAAGAGTGGTTTCCTCAGGGAAGAGGAGCAGGAGGCTGGATACTGGGCAAGGACATTCCACTCTGCAGACTCACATATTCCTTTTTTTTTTTTTTTTAGGTCTCACACATTTATTACTGAACCAACCTGCTACTGCAGAAAAAAATCAACAGAGCAAAATCATGGGTCCAATCATTTTCTCATTAAAATGCCCCAACTGTCCAGACAGTAGAGATCTTTTCAATCATTTAAAGGGCAGGCGACCTGGACACAGCATAAGCATGTGAGCCACCTCTCATGTGTGACTCCTCTTAGACCCAGTTTGGTTCTCCTCCAACGTCTCCTCTTCGAGTTGTACCGGATTTTATTACCAATTTTCATCCGAATCCGTTGGGGACGGGCCGATTCTGCTTTTGTTTCTGGGCGAGGAGCCTCTTGCTCCTGGAGGTCTGAGGGACGACATGGCGAAGGGGAAGCCCATGCCCGCACCGCGGTGGCGGAGAAAGAGACTCGAGTTCCTTTTTGATGTTTGAATCGTGTCAACGTATAAACAATTTAAAAAACAAATTACAAAATCTTTAATGTTTTTACTGATTTGAGAGAGAGGAAGGGAGAGAGAGAGAGAGAAATATCAATGAGAGAGAAATATCTATCAGCTGCCTCCTGCACATCCCCCACTGGGGATCGAGCCCACAACTCGGGCATGTGCCCTGACCGGGAATTGAACTGTGGCCTCCTGGTTCATGGGTGGATGCTCAACCACGGAGCCACACCAACCGGCTAAATTACAGACGTCAAAGATAAAAATAACCCACAGATCACATGGACTTGTTCTGTCCTCGACACTATTCCAAGTGCCCCACGGCCAGTACTTGGCCTGGTTCTCACAGCGGAGCTAGGAGGCAGGCATTATCATTCCCCCGCTTGGCAGATGAGGACACCGAGGCACAGAAAGGTGAGTGGCTCCCCCAGTCTTACAGGAAGGAAGCAGTGGTGCCCCGGCCTCACGCGGTGCGCTGCCTCACGCAGCCCACATCCCTCCCAGCTTTGGTGATGAGCGTGGGCACGAAAGCTCTTTCTTATCTTGGCAGAGCCCCACCTCGATGCATTTTGAGGCTGTGCCAGCATGTTTTCCAAAGATGGCCCCAGCGATAGCTTCATCCCCAGGCTGTCTGCCACGTGGGCCTACTTCTCCACCGCCCTTTAATCTGTGCGCACTGACTACTTTGACCAGTAGAATGTGGCCAAAGTAGTGCTGTGCTAATTCCCAACGTAGCCTGGGGTGACCTGGCTGCTTCCTGCACGTGCTCTGGTCCTAGCCGACGGCCGGCGCCAGCCAGCAGCAGGAGAGCGAGCCTCGGAGACGGCAAGCCCCAGCAGCAATTGGCTGCAAATGCCCACGCACAAGAGATTTTTTTTTATAAGAGAGAGAGCCAGAGAGAAGCATCAATTTGTTATTCCACTTATTTACGCATTCATTGGTTCTTCTTGTATGTGCCCTGATCTGGGACCAAACCCACAAGCTTGGCCTATCAGGATGACACTCTCAGCAACTGAGCTCCCCGACCTGGGCCACACACACGAGATCTTGAGTGAGAAAACCACCCAGCTGAGCTGAGCCGACCCACAGGGTCCGGACAGGTAATACATTGTTGTGTGAGGCCACCAAGCTTGGGGTGGCTGGTTATGCAGCAGTGGGTAACGGGGTGGAGGGCTCGAAGTGAGGTTATTCCGTGGGCCCTGTTGCTCAGTAAGTGTCCCCTGGGAGGAGATGGAGCGGCAGGCAGAGCCTGGGCTCCTGGATGCAGCCTCCAGCACCTACAGCATCATGAGGTGCGGGCACCTTTATTTATTTATTGTTTGTTTGTTTGTTTTTGTTAATCCTCACCCGAGGATATTTTTCCATTGATTTTTAGAGAGAGTGGAAGAGAAAGGGAAAGACAGAGAGAAACATCGATGTGGCAGAAACACATCAATTGGTTGCCTCCTGCAGGAGCGCCAACCAGGGCCCGGGCCAGGGAGGAGCCTGAAACCAAGGCATATGCCTTTGACTGGAATTGAACCTTTGGTCCACAGGCTGATGCTCTATTCCAGGGGTGGGCAACCCTGGCACACGTGCCAAACATGACACGCCAGTAACTTTTGCTGGCACCCGAAACCCTCTCTTACAATCTTCCATTTACAATTTTTTTCTTAATATCGACTTTTTCATTTTTCACATAAAGGCAGTGTAGGTGCATCTTATGTAAATAAATAATTTTACATAACAAGTTATCTTAAAGATCATAGACAATGGATTGACAAGAGAGGGGAAAAGCAATTTCAATAATGTCTAAAATGAACTATTGAGGACTTGGAATGCCATTCCAGAAAATATTTTCTGTTTAAAAAACTTTGCAACAACGTTACTCTCCATGTTTTCATCCACATACGCTTGTGAATCTTTGTTCTCTGTGATGAATTTTAAGTCTCGTAATAGGAGCAGCCTGCCGGATGAAAGTAGTAGGTCAAGTAGTAGCTCGTGCATATATCTGAAGGTCACGAAATATAAACCTGATGTAAAATCTCTGTCATCAGTGATGCAGCAGCCAAAGTCCCACTGATAATATCAAACGGAGTAATAAAGTTTTCCGTAGGACTATCAATGTACATGTATACATTAAAAAATAAATCTATTTTCATCATCATATACTGTGTTTTTGTCACTCGAATGAATTTTATTATGTCTTCAAGCTTCTTCACATACAATTTCTTTTAGCTCCCAACAGTAGGTGTAACATGTTCTCAAAAAATTAGGGTTGGCGCGGAGAAGAATTTTGAGTCAGAGATTTTGCTGGTTTTGGCACGCACTCACAAAAAGGTTGCCCACCCCTGCTCTATTCACTGAGCCAAACCGGCTACGGCCATTAGCACCATTTCTGGTCGTGCTAACCGTGGGCCCTGTTGAACCACAAGACAAAGTTTGCCACTTTGACCCTGGCCAGGCGGCCCACTTGGTTGGAGCATTGTCCCATGCACCAAAGTATTGTTCAGTTCCCAGTCAGGGCACATACCTAGGTTTGTGGGTTCAATAACCAGTCAGGGCCCATATGGGAGGCGACCGATAGACATTGCTGTCTCTCATCTCTCTCTATCTCCCTCCATCTCTCTAAAATCAATAAAAACATCCTCGGGTGAGAATTAAAAAACAACAAGAAAGTCGCCGGTTTGCAGCACCAGTAAATCAAACTGTCTCCCTGGCGAAATAGGAGCTCCTTGGAACTTGGTGCGTCCTTAGCGTGGAGTGGGGTGGCTCTCCTGATTTTACTCGTGGACGAAGAGACAAACACAGACCATCAGTGTTCTGTCCAAGCCATGCTTCGTCCCTTCCTTCATTCCCTTACTGAGGGCGACTGTGTCCCAGCACTGTGATGGTTAACTAGGAATACAGCCATGAGCAAGACCCGGAAATCTCTGCTCACCAGGAACTCACAGCCTAGTGGGAAGACATGATAAACAGATAAATGAATAAACATGAAACAATGTCAGGTGATAGTGTTATGAAGAATAATGGGATTCAAGAGTTAGGATGACAGGATTTTTTTTTTTTTACTGAGGTATGGTGCCCTTGACTGGAATCGAACCCAGGACCCTTCAGTCCGCAGGCCAGTGCTCTACCCACTGAGCCAAATTGGCTAGGGCGGTATATTCTTCATATGGGTGGTCAGTGAGTATTACTGAGAAATCATCAAAACAGCATAAAAATGACTCAAAGAAAGAATCAAAACTTGACAAAATTCACATCCACAAAATTTGATCAGGGAAATTATATTTGGTAGAAATATGGCTACAAAGAAAACTCACCACTGTAGGCTCTCTAAACAGTGAAACTTGACGTTCTCCCTCCCAAAATCAATGAACCATGTGGGATTTTAAAACATTGTTAGAGAAGAATTGATCCCAATCACAATAATCTCAGCAAGGTAAAAATCAAACTGGAAAAAAATTTACTGCCCGCTATTAGAAAATTGCTCAAAGAATTATCTTTCTTAATATCATTCACTCCAGAAAATATTTTCTCAATGAAAATTGATAATGGAAATGAATCGGACTAAAATGTTATATTAACAATGGGGTCAATAGGCAAACCCATAGAGTACGGAAGAGACTAGTGGTTGCCAGGGGCTGGGGCAGGGAGACTGAGGATGTGGGACTGCTTTTGGGGGAGATGGAAATGTGCTGGAATTAGGTAGTAGCAATGGTTGCTCAACATTCCGAATGCACTAGATGCTACTGAATTGGGAATGGTATGCTTTGAGATGGAGAATTTTGTTATGTGAATTATCTCATATAATTTATGGTGAGTTTATCAGTTTAAAGTTTTTTTGGGGGAAAAGGGGGCTAAATTTTTCCCCCTGTTCTCTTGAGAGTGTTCTACACTTGATCTTAGCCAAAAGGCCGAGAAGCGATTGAGAGTGTTCTATGATGCATGAAAGTCTTAAATTTTGATGAAGTCCAATTCCGTTTATCTATTTTTTTCTTTTGTTGTCTATGCTTTTGGTGTCCTATCCAAGAAATCATTGTCAAATCCAATGTTATGAAGATTTCCCCCTGTTTTCTTCTACTAGTGTTCTAGTGGTAGCTCTTACGTTTAGGTCTTTCTTTAATCCATTTTGAGCTCATTTTTTAAATTTTTGTTTATTTGTTGGTTTTAGAGAGAGAGTAAGGGAGAGTGAGAGAGAGAAACATTGATTTGTTGTTCCACTTAGTTATGCATTCATTGGTTGATTCTTGTATGCGCCCTGACCAGGGATTGAACCTGCAACCTGGGCATATCAGGCTGATGCTCTAACCAGCTGAGCTACCGGGCCAGGACACCATTCTTAGTTCATTTGTGTCCATGGTGTTAGGTAGGAGTCCAACTTCATTCTTTGGTGTGTGAATATCCAGTTTTCCTGACACAATTTGTTAAGAAATTGTCCTTCCCCCGTTGTGTAGTCTTGATACCCTTGTTGGAAATCATTTGTCTGTGTACACAGGGTTAATTTCTGGACTCTGTATTCTGTTCCGTTGGTCTCTACGTGTCTTCGTGCCTGAACCATGCCTTCTTAATGACTGCTGCTTTGTAGTATGTTTTGAAATCAGAAGTGTGAGTTCTTCGACTTTGCTCTTCGTTTTCAAGATTGTTTTGTCTATTTGGGGTCACTTGAGATTCCATATGAATTTTATGATGAGCTTTTCTATTTCTGTATAAAAGGCTGTTGGGCTTTTAATAGGGATTGCACTGAGCCTGTTTGCCAGGAACCCCTTTTCTAACCCCTCTGAGGCCACCTGGCCTGGCCAGGGGACGCCGGCACAGCCTTGGGTCCAGGCAGCGCTGGCTCTGCCACTTGCCAGCTGTGAGAGAGAACCTGGGCCAGGCTGACCCTCTGCTAAGTGGAGTGAACAGTGGTCACTTTCCTGTGTTGTCAGAAGGACTGTCTATAATGTGAGGACCTAGCTGGCGCTCTCTGCTATGCGTGTAGGCCATTCACCTCCTGAAGGGATAGATTTTCCTCCTGAAAAATTCACTGGAAAGGAGTTTGGCATTTTCTGCAGGAAGGAGTGTCCCTCACCCTTCTCCCTCTCCAGCCAAATTTGCAGTAGGCCCACGGGGAGGGCAGCTGGGCCCCATCTGCCCCCCCCCCACTCTGTCCCCTTCGCCCACCTGCATCTGGCTGAGCCAAGGCAGGAGGTGAGGACCCAGGCCACACATATATTAACTCCACCATCTTAACTATTGTTAAGTTTGTAGTAGTGTTGAGTATATTTACAATAGTGTGCAATAGATCTCTAGAACTTTTTTCATCTTGCAAAGTTGAAACTATACCCATTAAACGCTAATTTCTCTTCCCCCGCCCTTAGCAACCACCTATTTTCTGTTTCTATAATTCTGACTTCATATAAGTGGAATCATACAGTATTTATCTTTCTGTGACTGGCTTCTTTCACTTAGCATATGTCCTCCAGGTTCATCCATGTTGTAGCATGAGATGGAGTTTTCTCCTTTTTTAAGGCTGCACAGTATTCCATTGTATGTATATGCCACACAGTCTCTACGCATCAGTACACACTTGGGCTGCTTCTGCCTCTTGCTATTGTGAATATAGTCAGTCACACACCACATAACAACGTAACGATGGCAGTCCCCTAAGATTATAATGGAGCTGGTCCTGCCTGGGTAGCTCAGCTGGTTAGAGCATTGTCCTGATATGCCCAGGTTGCGGGATCCTTGGCCAGGACACATACAAGAAGCAACCAATTAATGCATAAATGGATGGAACAACAGATCGGTGTTTCTCTCTCTCTCTCTTAAAAAAAAGTTAAAGATGAAAAAGAAAAGATTTAAAACCAAAAAGATTATAATGGAGCTGAAAAATTCTTACGGCCTGGGGACGTCATAGCTATTGTAACATCGTAGTGCAACGCATTGCTCATGCGTTTGTGGTGGTGCCGGTGTAACAAACCTACCGCACTGCCAGTCGTGTGAAAGTACAGCGCATACGCCCTAACCGGTTTGGCTCAGTGGATAGAGCATCGGCCTGCGTACTGAAGGGTCCCAGGTTTGATTCCGGTCAAGAGCATGTACCTTGGTTGTGGGCACATCCCGTGGGGTTTGTGAAGGAAGCAGCTGATCGATGTTTCTCTGTCATCGATGTTTCTGACACTATCCCTCTCCCTTCCTCTCTGTAAAACTCAATAAAATAATATTTTAAAAAAAGAAAGTGCAGCGCGTACAATTATGTCCAGTACAGAAGACTTGACAATGATAATAAACGACTGTTGCGTTTATGTCTCTCCTATTCCACACTTTCGGTCGTTATTTGGAAAACCTGCTGTGAAACAGTAGAAGTGTCCTGCTGGCAGCAGCCTCTCTTGATTGCATAATTTTCACTTGATTTAATCTCGTGTGGTTTTGTGCAGTAACATGCTGTAGAGCAGTGACTTCTCACCTTTATCATCTCACTAGGAGCCCAGCGCGCAATTCGAAATCGTGCGGTGCCGCCCACCCTCTGGTCCGGCCCTTGAAGCAGCTGCAGCCTCTGCAGATGAGGCCTTCCCCCAGTGCAGGTGCGAGGAGGCCCCTGCCGCCCTGCCCCCGACACTGCGCACGCAACCTCCTGTGCAGTTGACCCGTTATGGCATCCTGGTTAATTAGCATACGTGTGTGTGTGTGTGTGTGTGTGACACATACTAATGAACTAATTATTAAAATTCTGCAGCACACCAAAAAATACATTTTTGCCAAGCTGACCAAAAAAATGGGTATAATTTTGATTCATTCACACTGGCCGGCTATTGTTGTGTTGGCTATTGTCATTTTTAAAATTTGGAAATCTAAGGGAAAAGAGGCGCAGCGGTTAAAAATCGCCACTGTAGCCCTAACCGGTTTGGCTCAGTGGATAGAGCGTTGGCCTGCGGACTAAAGGATCTCAGGTTCGATTCCGGTCAAGGGAATGTACCGTGGTTGGGGGCACATTCCCAGTAGGAGATGTGCAGGAGGCAGCTGATCAATTTTTCTCTCTCATCGATGTTTCTAACCTTTCTGTAAAAAATCAATCTTTCTATATAT